>NC_056726.1:483889147-484061647 GCF_019279795.1 Protopterus annectens | reverse complement strand
GGCCCTTCCACATTCCAGCCATTAACACCAGATTAGGTGTACCTTCTTTCCATAAGGGGTGATGAGAGTGATGCAGATGACAAGGACACAGAAATCATCAGAGGAGGTGTAGATACTAGCATTTTCAGGCCACAGCAGCAGCAACCACAGTGTGGCACACAAGGTTACTGCATAGGTGCATAGCAATAATTCATGCTTGCATATACTGCTAATTTATGTAACTATAACCCTTTACATCTTTCATAGTCAGGTGCCCCATCTATATCGGGCATTCAAGAACGTTCATCGTGTTTGCATGGTAAGTGTCTGCATCATTTCTTTATCAATAAATTAAATTTTGGTTGTCAAAGGTATAAAATGTTATTACTTAGACCTTCACAGGGTCATCAACAGAACAAAATTATTTCATTGTAGCAGCACAACAAACTGAAGTTGATAGTTCACTGACTGTTGACAATAATGCCATAACTCTCATATTCATGACAGAGCCTGATGACAGGTGGTACACAATTGCAGAGAGTACAACAGGTGTATAATTCCATAAATAGTCACATGCTCACATAGCCAACTGAGTGATGACATAACATTGTAACCTGAAAGGGTGGACACCACGTAGTTCAACACCAGTAATATATGAACCATAAGGTCATATTCAGGAGGATGCTACCATTTTAGAGTTAGCAGTGCTCACTATGACTCCTGTGCAAAGAAGTGTCGGGGGAAGGCATATGTCACAGCTAGCTGCAGAGACGCACAAGGCATTGGCTGCCCAGCAGCAGATGTGCTGCAACATTTTTCTGGCTCAGACCACTGCCACAGAGAGGTGAGTAGAGATGTTTAAGGTACTGCAGATCATATGCAAAGAATTACTTCTGTACGTGGGAATGGTGGAGACTCAGGATAATGTGGTGATAATCCTCATGAGCAGCATGGTGGCACGCCAAACATTGATGTCCACTTCCATGCACTCACTAAAAAGATTTACCAGACTGAATTAGGAAATACATCTGAACATGGATGGGGACATGCACATGCAGGGGCTTAGTAGGCTGCACATGACATGATTCTCAAGGTTAGTTCTACAACAACTACAGGTGACATAACACAAAGGAAGGCAGGCAGGACTCCTCAGCCTTCCTCAGCATGTGGTACACCCTCACAGTTGAGGTCTTGGTCCTGCAGTATTGTCAGATTAATGTCTAATTGTTCCTTTGCAGTAGTCAAATTAGTCTGTAACTTCTGCATGCAGCAGGTCACAGCATCGCAGTAACTCAGCATCAAGTTGTCATACCAGCATTTGCTTACAATCACTAGGACAATCATCTGCACTGTTATCAGGGGATATTGTGTATGACCCCTAGGGTATATAATTGCATTGCAAACCACATTGATAAGTCTCAGAGAAGGATATAAATATACAGGCATATGTCGAAATATTGACAGAGCACAATATTGAACTTGAGTATTATTGCTTAAATCATCAAACTGGCTTTTCACCTAAGTACCAGTAAAACGAAAACTGGCTTTTTTTTGCAGGGCAGGCACCACTGCAAACCTTGCACCCCCTGCATATTGTATATACTAACTCTGAGATTCCTTCTCTGTGAGGAAAAGGAAACGCCTGATCACAAGAAATACTGGCATTTAGGTTTAAAGCTGGTTCAGTGATTTGAGCTTTGATGTTCTGATGTATGATACTGTGGTCTAGCAATAATTCAACAAAGAACCAAATGCACACTTAATTATAACATGTAAAACTGTGATATCACCATGTACAATGTAAAAAAAAAATATGTATTTTGGGGGGAGGGGGCTATCGTTTGGTTCTGCAAAGTGTAACTTTATTATTGTTTGGGTAGGGATGTGCAGCTTCTGTCATGCATTTGATAATGCCATAATTCTTTCCAGTGAAACTAGCACTGTTGCCAATTTGTCCTCAGGACTGCATAAATCATCATCATCATCATCATGACTACTTAATAGTTCTGATGACATAGAAATGGATGTTGATGAAAAAGCTGTCTAATTTGATGTGCCTGAGAGAACACCATACATAAGTGGCCAACATTACGCATGATAATTTGTCTAACACATTCAAAAATACACATTTATGTCATCGCATGCGATGTATCCTGAAATAGTTATAGGTAATAAGCAGTTTTGATCTATGTCTACTATAAAAATATAACACTACTTGTGAAGATAGGTGAAGGCTGCCAGCCTAGCTAGATAGAATTTTGTAGATAATTCTGTCATTTGTAAATATTAATGTAAGCCACAGGCTTCTTCTCTTAAATGTGAAAAGACTGTATTGGATGTTGAACTGAAAAAAATTTAACAACAGTGATCTGCTGTAAGAAAGCTGATAAGTCAAGCATTGTGAAATTCGTTGATCTAAAACTCGGAGCCGAGATGTCTAGAGGGAGACATGCTGCCTATTGTTTTGAGGTCAGAGTTAATGGCTAGAATTTACATGTATAATTTCTTTTATTGCTCTGGCTTCCTGACCAACTGCAAGATCAAAAGGGCTATTAACCTCTGAGTTTTTGTTGGCTTGGGAACTAGAAAGAAATGATGTAATCTAAAATGAGTCAGTGGTACTATGTTATCAATTTAAGGACAGAAAGAATAAGAGCATTTGAACATTTGTCTTGAGAACATCCAACTCCCCAGCACTCTGCCAGTGTTCTATTTGCAAGTTTATTTTAGAACTGTGTTTTCTCTTAGATATAGCTAGGAACTAGGAAGATTAGATTAGTCTTTTTTTCTATGTTGATGTCAGGACTTTTCTACTGTATTATTTTAAGTATTTCTCTGTGATCTCTGAACTTTTGACTAGCACTGTGTAGTAAGAAGTATTGTCTTGTGTTTTTAGTTATTATTAAATATTTGTAAACCTTCCAACTGTGGCTGTTTCGTGTAGAGATAATTTAAGCTCTAAGAATACACTGCATGTATTTAGTGATACTGGCCAAGCCAGTCCAATAAGCCTCGACTGTTCAGTTGCACTTACCATTTGGATAATAATATTGCACAGTAATAATTGGACACCCTTTAAGGGCCTTTTTAACAGCTGATACATATTAGTGGGTGTTGGCAAGTGGTGCTGCCATATAGTCTGGGTAAAAGAGGCACAGCTGGAGAACCTGTGCCAGTCTTCCCCAAGAGTGTCTGTGTGGATGTTCATTGTGTTTCACTGTTGCAGTCCTAACCAGTGGGTTATCTGGCTCCCGGTAGCCCTCGATCAGCCAGAATACCAAAGATAAGTAAATGTGACATTGGCTGTCATCGGTTGTAAAGGACGTCAGGACGTCCGATACAAAAGGTGGCAGCCGACATCACTTCCTCAGTCTTCCTTGCCGCGGAGCCCGAAGCAGAAGCATTTTTTGCATGAGTGCCGGTCGGCAGTTTACCTTTTATTTTCCGACTACAAAGTTGAAGTCAACTACAGCTAAGTACCTCATTGGGGATTCTGTTTTCTTGCCTTAATGAATGTCAGAAAAGGTTAATAATTGTCTTACCTGTGGAAAGCAGATCCCCATAGAGATTTTCATTCCTATTGTATTATTTGTTCAGGCCTTGACCACAACGTTCCTAGCTGTGATCTCTGTGCTTCCTTTAATCCGTGTACTATTCGTCGTTGGGCTAAGCTTTTAGCTAAACATTTTGGAGTTTGGCCTAAGTTTGTCGGTATGGAGTCCGCTGGTCTTCAGGCTTCGGATAACCCTAAGAAGCATAAGGATAAGGATTGCGACAGGCTTCAGAGGGTCAAGTCCTTGGATGATGTTAAGTTGGTCATAAGCCCTGCGGTAGCCAGTGAGGCACCTTTGCAGCCAGTGGATTTTCAACCGCAGGCCTCTGTTGAGACCATTTCAGAGTCCCCCAGACCTCCGGCTTCCATTTTGTCTCCTGACCTTCCACTTGTCGCCTCTTCAGCTGGATCCGGAGCCGCTAAGCTGACTCCGGTGTCTGTGGCCTCAGTTCTTCGTTTGGACAGCAAGCTCATACCGACAACCTCTGCAGTGACTTCGGCGGTTGCCTCCCGAGTCCTTCAGACTTGCAGGTAAATCTTCCAGTCATAAGCCTGTTAAAAAGCAGGCTCCAGTTTCTTCTCGTTCCCCTCAATCCCAAATGGTTAAAATGGCTAATGATCTGTTGACTCTTATTAGAGGTTTACAGCCTCCTCCTTCTAAAAGGAGTAGGGATGTCTATCCTGAGGCTTTGTCTTATTCTGGTTCTAATATTTCTAAAATTTCTGCTGATGAAGAGGAAGTTTCTCAAGTTTTTTTCTCCTTTCGAGGATTCAGATGTGGAGGAGTCCATTCCTTCTGCTTCTCCTCTAGAGGATTTTTCTTTTGGTGATGCTTTGAATACTCTCAGGGAGCTTTTTAAATGGGAAAGTCAGGATTATCCCCAATCTAAGAAAAGGATTAGTGAGTTTTTGGATTTGCCTCAGCATAAGCCTCTGGCTATTCCACCAGTGTTGGAAGTGGTGGATGATGTTTTTCGTGGAAAATTCCTTGACTCCAAATTGTGTTCCTTCTGCTCCCAGGAAACCTGGCAGGTACTATAGAGTCCCTGATTTTCATTTGTTTCTTTTCAGGAATCCGTTGGCTGATCCAGAGGTTATTTCTCAAGGCCCTAAAGGGGTTAAGCCCACTGTTACCAAAAATCCTGTTCTTTCTGACAGGGAATCTTGGAACCTTGATAGGTGGGGTAAAAAAGTTTATACCTTTGTCACTCTTGCTATTAGGTCTACTAATTGTCTTTTTCATATGCTGAAGTACCAGCTGCACACCTTTGAGGCTATTAAGTCTAGGATAGTAAGTGTGCCTCTTTTGGCAGAGCGTAAGGATATGCAGGATTTGCTGAATTCTGCCAGTCTTGTCAATAAACATGCATTACATTATGGTTTTGACATTCTTGAAGCCTCCTGCAGGGCTACAGCTACTGGATCTGTTAGTAGAAGGCACGCTTGGCTCAGTGAACAGCCCCTTCCAGAGCCTGTCAAGGCTAAGCTTTTAGATGTACCTTTGCATAAGGACAGTCTTTTTGGCAGCAAAGCAGAGGAAGTGCTCAAGAAGATGGAGGATAAGGCCAAGTCTATGCAAACAGTTAAGGACTTTCTGCAGGTTCAACCTCCTTGCTTTAGCAGGAATTACCCTTCTAAGAGTTGGACGTTCCCTGATACCAGCAGACAGAACCATTCTAGGACTAGAGGTTACAAATCTTCTAGGGGGCAGGTAGCTACCCCTCAAAGGTCTAAGCATTGTCTTGCTTCCACTTCCAAGGTGGGAAGTTCTAAACCTGCATCTCAATCCAAACATTCTCAATGACTCTGTCCAACTTCTGCCTGTTCTTGCTTGTCTGGAGAGTCCTTTAGGGGGAAGGTTGGCCTTTTTTGCAAATGTCTGGGCCACTATCATGGACATCAAATGGGTACTCAGAACTGTATCCCTAGGTCACAGGTTTTCTTTCCACACCTTTCCAGTACCCAAAGAGTTTCTGGACACTCCTCCAAACCAAAGGGCTGAAGAAGAAAAACAAATTTTGTCTCTGTTACATCTGGGTGCAATAGAATCCATTCCTGTTCAGCAGGTAGGCCAGGGGTTCTATTCCAGACTTTTCCTAGTTCCAAAAAAAGAAGGCACCTGGCATCCTATCCTAGATCTCTCCATTCTGAATTCTTTCTTCGTAATTCCAAAGTTCAAAATGCTCACTCTGCATCAGTTGCTTCCAATGTTAGAAAAGGATTCCTGGCTGGTAATTTCGGATCTCAAAGAAGCTTACCTGCACATCCCTATCAGGGAAAGTTGTAGGCAATACTTTTGTTTCAGGATGGGCAAGCAAATATCAATTCTCTGCGCTGCCCTTTGGCTTATCTACTGCTCCCAGAGTTTTCACAAAGTGCCTGGCTCCAGTCATTGCTTTTTGCAGGCAGAAGAAAATTCAGATTTATCCATATTTGGACGACTGTCTGATTCAAGCAAATTCTCAGGAACAGCTGTTAAGGGGTCTAGAATTTGTAAAGACTCTTCTCTCTTCCCTGGGTTACACTCTCAATGAGGAAAAATCAAAAATGGTGCCATCCAAGGAGATAACATTCCTGGGAGTGAGTCTGAACACAGCCGCCCAGATGATATAGCTCACTCAGGAGAAGCAGACAACTCTTTAAGTGTACTTCAAGGATTTGGCAAACCTGTCCCAGCTCTCTGCAAGGAAATACCTGCAAACTCTGGGATACATGGCTTCTTGCATTCTCATGATTCCATATGCAAGACTGCATATGAGGAAATTGCAGTGGTACCTTAAGAATCTTTGGTGTCAACACACACATGACCTGGATATGATAATTCCACTGCTTCCATGTCTGCAGGGAGAGTTTCTATGGTGGGCAGCAACCTGTCTGCAAAACAAAGGCATGCCTTTTCCCCCACCCTCTGCCACTCAAGTTTGTTACCACAGACACATCGGACTACGCCTGGGGAGCTCTCCTGGATGGCAGATGCATGCAGGGATGGTAGAATACCCAGCTGGTGCACCTGCACATAAATCTGAAGGAGTTGATAACAGTTCAGCAGGCCTTACTAGCTTTCAAGCATCTTCTTTCTCCAGGAACTCGGCTCATCAGAACAGACAACACCACAGTCATGTGGTACATCAACAAGCAGGGAGGGACTCTTTCTTATCCCCTGCACAGGCAGAGCATGAATCTCTGGTACATAGCCGCATCTCTGGGCCTGCATCTCCTAGCTCAGTTTCATCCAGGGAGGCTCAATGTTTTGGCAGACCGGTTGAGCAGACAGACCCTGGATCCTTACGAGTGGCAACTGAACAGAGCAGTCTTTTACAGCATTATTCAACACTGGGGCACTCCTCAGTTGGATCTTTTCTCCTCCCAGGGGGACAACCATCTTCTACCTCTTTTTTGCACCAAACAGCATCACAACAGAGCTTGGAAAGTGGATGCTCTGTCCTTCCCTTGGACGCTGCTGTCAGTTTATGCCTTCCCTCCTCTTCCTTTTCTTCCCAGAGTATTATTGAAGATCAAGGAGGAACGACCAAGGACTATTCTCATAGCTCCAGACTGGCCCAGACAGCACTGGTATTTACTGCTTCGCAGTCTCTCCCAATTTCCTCCTTGGCATCTTCCTCTGAAGCCAGATCTTTTGTTTCAGGAAGGGGGAAACATTCTACATCCTCATCTTCAGTCTCTCCATTTGGCAGCATGGCTCATTGTATTACTCCATCCTTTTCTTCTTCCCTTTCCCAGCAGGTGGTTGACGTGCTGAGGGAGGCCAGGAGGCCTAGCACTAGGAAGGCCTACGCTGGCAAAGGGGAAAGATTCTCTCATTGGATGCAGGCTAGAGATGCATCTTCTTGGCCTGCCCTTCCTCTGATCTTCGAATACCTGGCTGATTTGCTTCAAGGTGGTCTTTCTTTTTCCTCTATCAAGATCCATGCTTTAGCCATTTCTGCTCATTGTTCTTTTGAGCAACCCATTTTCTCTCATCCCCTGATGAAAATGTTTCTCAGAGGTGCTTGCAACTTAAAACCTCCAAGAAGGGCACCTACTCCAGCTTGGGAATCTTAATTTCATTCTAGAGAAACTCACTCTTCCTCCTTTTGAACCAGCTGCCACTGCAGATTTAAGTTTCTCTCTTAGAAGACTGCTTTCCTCTTGGCTATAACTTCAGCAAGGAGGGTTTCGGAGCTGCAAGCTTTGATGGCTGTGGAGCCTTTTCTTATTTTCCATGCAGATAGGGTCTCTCTGAGAACCAACCCCTCCTTTATGCCTAAGGTGGTTTCCAGCCTAACCCTTAATCAGTCCATGCACCTTCCTACCTCTTCCCTAATCCTTGAAATAGAGGTGAAAGGATCCTACATTCTCTTGATGTGCACAGACAGCTCAGGTTTTACCTGGACAGGACTGAAGACCTTCGTAAATCAGCACAGTTATTGGTCAGTTTTGCCCCCGGAGCTCAGGGCAAGGCTATTTCTAAGCAAACCATTTCCAAATGGATTGCACATTGTATTGCTTTTTGCTATTCCTTTCATGGCAAGGTTCCTCCTCAAGGGGTTAGGACCCACTCAACAAGAGAAGCTTCCACTTCTGCAGCCTTTTTAAGGGGTGTCCCTACTAAAGACATTTTGGAGGCTGCCACATGGTCTTCTGTTCACACTTTCACAAAGCATTATAATTTGCCTTTGTTTTCTAGAGCCAGAGCTGGGTTTGCTACTGTTGTTCTGCAGGGCATTGTCTCCAGTCCTTGATTCTGTTGGTTCCTCCTCCCTTTTCTCTGGGCTTTGGTAATCAACCCATTGGTTAGGACTGCAACAGTGAAACAAGAAGATCATAGTACAGTTGTGTACACGTACCATAAATGTAGATGTTCAAGTTTATTCACTGTTGCAGTCCTGGTTTCCCTCCCTCCTCCTCCCTTTTTGGTCCTCTCCTATTCTCTTTTCCTAAGGTACAGGCTAAACTTGGTATTATTTGCCACTGTTGCTTTTGGTTTAAGCCTTGTTTTTGGGGGGCTTCTGACTGTTATGGCAAGAAAGACTGAGGAAGTGACGGCTGCCTCCTTTTGTATCGGATGTCCTGATGTCCTTTACATCCGGCGACAGCCGATGTCATATTTACTTACCTTTGGTATTCTGGACGATCAAGGGCTACCAGGAGCCAGATAACCCATTGGTTAGGACTGCAACAGTGAATACACTCGAACATCTACATTTATGGTAAGTGTACACAACTGTACTTTGTCTATAACTCTTATCTCAAAGTGTGTGTGTGTGTCAGCTACTTGGGCAGGGACATGAAACACTGGTTGGACAGAGAAGGGTGCTGGACATTTTAGCTTGCCCACTAGACTGAGATCTAGACCCTGTAGCTGTGCCAGTGGGGAGCTTTATTGGGGACCTGTAGAGAAAGGGAGAAACCAGCCCCAGAATGACTCTGATTTCTGTGTGCTCTTATGGGAAATTGTACTTTACTGTGTGTATTTAGTATCCTTTCCCTATATGGACACCCCTCACTGGTGTTAGTGGTGAGGATTGAGGCTCCTTGATTGCTGGGCCAGTGCATGGGCATCACACTTTAATGAATCATTATCTTTGCACTGTCCTTATGCCTTTTACCAGTAACCATACAGGTAACAGTTGATGTCCTTCTGTATCACTGTTGCAGTGTTCTTCACATTAGGGATTTCTTGCCAAGGATAGCCCAATGTCTGACCAGTATACCAAAGCCTTTAGATCTTGTATGCACTGTACGTCACACGTATACTTCCTATGGAGGACGTAGGGCATAAAAGTGACTTATGGATGCATTTACCTAGGACTTGTTTGCCACCAGTACGAACACCATCTTCATTTGTCAGTCGGAACTGTCTTTTGCTATGCTGAATACCTAACTGTCAGACCCCACTCTGGAATTATAGATAAGCTCACTAAACTAGGTATAAATCCTTATGTCACAAGATGGGTTGCCAACTGGCGCACGGACAGAACCCACACTGTGAAAGGAGCAGATTTCAAATCCGACGTCAGACCAGTGACAAGTGGAGTACCACAGGGTTCAGTCCTGGGTCCTCTCCTGTTTGGTATCTGCTTCTCTGAAGTGCAGGCCAACACAGAAGGTCTTTGGCTAACAAAGTTTGCAGATGACTGCAAACTAGGAGCCATAATCGAAACTCCTAACGATGTGGACAAACTACAAAAGGGACTCACTGAGACAGATACCTGGTGTCAAAGCCATGGCCTGAAGCTCAATGCCAAAAAGTGTATTGTCATCCCCTTTGGTAAAAACTCTGTACCCATGAACTACCATATAGCTGGTAGTCTACGTAATGCCAAAAATGTGATAGACCTTGGGACACAGGTGGACAGTAGTCTCTCCTTTGATAATCACATCGCCACCGTGGTCAGGAAATCCTTCTATGTGGCTCATCTCATCACAAAAGGATTCTCATCCAGAAAAAAAGAGGTCATTGTTCCCCTCTACTCATCACTCATTAGACCCATTATAGAGTGCAATGCCCCTTTTGGTATGTACCTCACAAGACATCTACAACAACTGGAAAGACCACAGAAATACCTTACAAAGAGGATTACTGGCCTCAAACAGATGCCTTATGCAGACTGTCTCAAAAAACTACAGCTTTACTCCATCGCATATCACCTACTCAGGGGCGATCTCTGCCTAACATACAAAGCTATGTCATACCCAGAGCTGTTGGACATGCTCCACTTAAAGAAATCCCAATCCCTACGAGCTACACGCTCTAGGGACCTAAACCTTGTCACCACAATAAACAGAACATGCTGGAGGGATAGATTCCTGTCCCAGAGACTTCCCATACTCTGGAACAGACTACCTATCTATGTCAAACGGAGCTCCTCATTAGCACTCTTCAAGAAAAATCTTGATGATTGGATGGGAAATGGGAAATTCACCCCGGGGATCACTTCTGTGGCTCTGCTCGACAGGGGCACAGGAAAATAATTTTCTTGGGTGGCGAAAGCCAGGGTACATTTTTTGGCTAGGTTTGTATGGGCCCTATGGCCGATAGCCTAGTACCTACCTATGAACCTATAAGTGCCCCATTGAGGTCTTTTTCCTTTTAGTCTTGTCTTTTGGTTACCTAGAGTTCATGTAATCCAAGAAGGGAAAATGTCAGTGTGGGAGGCAGATTCCCCATAAGGATCATCACGAACAGTGTCTTTTTTGTCTGGGTGTTTCCCATGACAATATGTCCTGTAACATTTGTAAAGTGTTTGTGTCTAAGACTTCTAGAAGTTGGTGGTCTTCCCTGGCCATATATCTCGAGAACTAGAGGCTTAAATTGTAAGCCCAAGGTAGCATTGCAGAATCTTCTAACTCTGAGGTAATGTAAAGTAAAAAGAAGGCCAAGAAACCTTGGCCAGATTCTTTGGCTGCCCAGCCTCCTCCAGACATTTCTCTAGAAGTGGGTGATAACTCTGTAGGCTGCCCAGTGTCTACCTCTGATTCTTCTGGTGTGACCCTTTTGGAGATTAGCATGGATCCTTCCTTTCGTATGTCCTCTGAGGTTTTGCAGGCATCTGCTCCTGACATCGAGGGATTATGCAGATTTTCGTCAGGGAAGAGATTCCGTCTACTCTTATTGAATCTGATCAAGGGTTGGAAACCCAGTGTTAGGGCTGATGTCCCTACCAAGAAAAAATCAGAAGACTAAGCATACTTCTTTATGCCTCAAGGATTCTCAAAGGGAATGACTAGAGTTTACTCAGGGCCTGTTTAATGTTTTAATGGCCCTGAAGCCTCTTCAAGGGTTTCTGTGCCTGTTCCCCCCTCGGATTTCTACTCCTTCCAGATTGGCTAGGGAACCTGATTCCTCAGGTGAGGATTCAGAGTCTGATTATGGATCCTTTTCTTACTCATCCCAGATGCCTTTAGCTTTGGCTTATGGTTCTGATGAAGAGGAGTATGTTAGTCCTGAGTCTTCTTTTGAGTAATTGTCTTTTGGTGACACTATAGCTAGAATGATGGAATACTTTGTGGGATTCTTCTCAAGAGTCTGATATCCAGAAAAAGTATTACAAGATGCTTCAGGTGGACACTCCTAAACCTTCTGCAGTCCCTCCTGTGTTGGGTGCTCTGTTAGACACCTGTATAGCTGCTTCTAAGTATCCTGATTTCTCAACCTCCTGCTTCAATGAAACCTGATACATTCTGTAAGGTTCCTAAGGATTGTCAATTCTTATTTAAGCATCCTTTTGCTGACCCTGCTGTGATGTCAGCCTCCTCTGACAAGCCTTCCAAACTTTTGCCCTCTTCCAAGCTATTGTCTTCAAGTAATGATAGTAGGGCAATGGAGAGAATTGATAAAAAGGTTTATACTGCTTCTACTTTGGCCTTTTGGGTCATCAGTTACCAGACCCACATGACCAGATATGCTCTGGCCTTGATTGTTTACATGTCAGGTTATTTCCGAACTCCCTGATTTTGAGGCAAAATCTTTTGCTCTTTCTGTTTTAGGTTAAACCTGTCGGGTGTCTAGTCATGCTATCAGGTGTAGCTAGGATGTTACTGATTCCTCTTCCAGAGCTACTGCCTTTGGGTTTGTCATAAGGCATTATTCTTGGCTTCGTCTGCAGTCATTTCTTGAAGACATTAAGGCCAAGTTGCTGGATGCCCCTTTGGGTAATAAAAATCTCTTTGGGACTGCTGCTGCTTGATATGTTTAAGTCTCTTCAAGAAAAAGGTAAGGTTTGTAGGACCTTAAACATATTTTTGTCTCTCCTGTCCCCAAGTTCCAGAGGAATTATCCTACTAGGTCCGATTTCATTTGCAGGCAGCCTCGTTAGGCCACTAAAGGCAGTAAGAGTGCTAGGAGAGCTCCTCCTGCTAAGTTTTCTCAGGCTTCCATGGCCCAGAAGCCTCCTTTATCTGGCAAGCCTGCTTCTATTTGACATTGTGCCCCTTCTACCCTTCAGCCAGGTTCCCTTGTCTCTTCGTTTCTCCCTTTGTCTTCCAAACTGGCATCTCATCACCTTGGATTCTTGGGTTCTATCTGTTATCTCTTGGGGTTACTTCATGATGTGGAAGTGTCTCCTTCCTTTTTCAGGGACTCCCCAACCTCCTCTGAAATAATTTCCTCATTTCTCAGAAGTCCTTGGATTTCTGGTGGACCAGGGATCTATTTAACTTGTTCCTCCTTCCCAAGTAAGAAAGGGAGTTTATTCCAGGATGTTTCTGGTCCCTTGAAAGGAGTGCACTTGGAGACCTCTTCCTGATCTCTCCTTGCTCAGCACTGTTTTTAGGGTTCCTTCTTTTTGGATGCTTACTCTCTCAATCCCTGTTTCCTTTATTTAATACCACAGGCTTTTCTGGCATCTTTGGATCTGAAGGATGCTTACTTTCTTATTCCTGTTCACCATCTTTTCAGGAAGTTTTTACATCTCTCTGTTTCTTCCTCTCATTTTCATTGCTTTGCTTTGCCCTTTGGCCTCTCTGCTACCCCAAGGGTATTCACAAAATGCCTAGCTCCTGTGATTGCCTTTTGCAGGCTCCAAGGCATTTAGATTTGTCCTTATCTAGACAACCTGTTGTTTCAGGCACCTTCTGTCAGTTGCCTGTTACAGGATCTGGAATTCACCATATCTCTCTTTCAAAGTCTGGGGTTCACTGTCAACTTCCAAAAGTCTGTCCTGACTCCCTCTGAAGAATGTGTGTATCTGGGTTGCAGGATTCAGACAGTGCCAATGTTGGCCTCTCTTCCTCCTCCAAAAGTTCTGTCTTTGACATCTTTCTGTCAGTCTCTTCTTCCTGTACCTGCTGTTCCAGCCAGAGAGTTTCTTTGAGCCCTGGGATTAGTGGTCTCTTCTATTCCAGTGCTCACTCTTGCCAGACTGCAAATACCGAAGCTTTATTTGGTACCTCAAGTCAGTTTGGCTTCAGCATTGCCATCCTCTGTATTTCAGAGTGCCCCTCCTTCCTTGTTTGAAGTGGGAATTTGAGAGGTGGATTCAGCAACCTACCCCCAACCCAGGCCTGCCTTTTCAGCTTCCGGTTCCTTCCCAAGAGCCATTCACCAACACTTTAGACATGGGGTTGGGGGGCTTCCTGTGGTCACCTGAAAGCTCAAGGTTTTTGCCCCCCCCCCCCCATTTCAGAAATCAGATCATATCAACATCAAAGAGATGATGGCCCTGATTCTGGCCCTTCAGGCTTTTCACCCCATGATTTTTCTAGGCTCTCTGAAGGTTTGCATGGACACCACCACAGTGTTGTGGTATGTCAACAAGCATGAGGGCACAAAGTCTTTAAGTTTTTATTAGATTTTTAACTAAACAAATTGATCATGATAATTGTATTTAGAAATTTGTGACCATAAAAAAAGAACATTATGAACAAGAACAACTATTTACAAGAGTGCCTACTAACAATGAAGAATCTCAAAGAGAGCACAAAGTCTTAACTTCTCTGCAGGCTGGCATTTCAGGACTGGGATCTGGCTCTCAGTTAATTCTTCGGGCAGTGTATATTCCTATAGAGCACAATCTTGTGACATGTTTTAAGCATGTCCGAAACACTGGCGATTGAAAATGAATGCTTCACAGAGATGTTTCTGGGCGTAGTTCATCGGTGGGGTATTCCTGAGATTTTTTTGCCTCCCCTTTGAACAGGCAACTCCCTCTTTTCTGTTCTAGAGTGCCATGTCATTTGGTATGGAAGATGGATGCACTTTCTTTTCCTTTGAAGGGGATGTTTTTCTATGCCTTCCCTCCCTTTCCCCTGCTTTCAAGAGTCCTGCAGAAGATTCAGGTTGACTTCTCAGAAATCTTGCTGGTGATTCCCTTTTGGCCAAAACAGCACTGGTTCGCCCTCTTAATGCATCTGGCCAGGGGCAATCACCACAAGTTATCTCATCAGTTGGAACTCCTTACACAGGACGAGGGGTCACTCATCCATCCTCACTTGTCCATTCTTCACCTGACACTGCGGGTAGGGTTTTGATCCCTTTTAGGAACCTCTTTTCTGAGGACATACTCCGTTTTTTACAGGAGGCAAGAAAACCTGTAACCAGAAAGTCTTGTATGTCCAAATGGAAGAGATTTTCTGTCTGGTACTATGTTTATAAACAGGACCCTTTTTCAGTGAGGGTCCCTTTAGTTCTCTCCTATTTGTATGAGTTGCTCCAGTCTGGCTTGGCCTGTTCTTCTGTAAAGGCCCATTTGTCAGCTATTTTTGCCCATCTGCCCTTGAATCCTCCTTTGTTTTCTCGTTTTGAGGTCAGTTTCTTAAAGGTGACTGCATCTTAGGCCCCCAAGGAAGTCCCTTTCTCCTTCTTAGGACCTTAATTTTGTTTTGGAAAAATTGACCTAGGCTCCTTTTGAGCCTGCAGGATCAGCGTCTCTGCAACATTGTACCCAGAAGACTGTCTTATTGCTTTTTATTGCTTCTTTTCAAAGTTTCTGAGCTTCAGGCCCTTAATGGCCATCCCTCCTTTTTTTTTTTTTTATACAGGGACGGGTATCCCTTCATACTTGCTAATCCTTCTTTTATGTCCAAGGTTGTTAGTGAATTGCAGTACAACTCAATTCCTTTTTTCCCCTCTCCTCAGTCTGCTAGTGAGAGAGTTCTACATATCTTGGATTTGCACGTACAGCACAGGTATTATTTGGATAAAACTAAGGTCATTCATAAGTTTGACCAGCTTTTTTTCTTTTCATCCCAGGATATTGAGTTTGGCTGTTTTTAAGCAAACCATTGCCTCCTGGATGTCTAAGGTCTTTTGTTATTCTTTTCATGGCAAGCATCTGTTCTACTTCAGTTAGGGCTCACTCCACTTGGGCTGTTGCTTATTCTGGTGCTTTCTTCAAGGGGTTGGACTCCTGTTCCATCTTTGAAGCTGCTACTTGATCTTCAGTATATACCTTTGCTAAGCATTATAAACTGGATATGGTTTTTAGGGCTAGGGTAAGTTTTCCTTGAGTCATTCTACATGAGTTTGTTGAGGGCTCTTCCCAGCTTTCCACCTCCCATTCTTTTTCTTGATATTTTGTACTCTCCCTATGGTGAAGAAAATTGCAGCAGTGATATAGGACATAGTACAGTTGTGTGAAATCTTAACCTTAACAGCTGATGCCCTTCTCTTCATTGTTGTAGTATTAACTCTTTCCCTCAATCCCCCTTTTTCCTCTTGGGCTTTGTTTTGGTTTCCCTCTAGGCTGAGGGTCTTCCTTTCCATTTGCATTTTCTCTTTCTGAATGTGCATAGCCTCTTTTGTCCTATGAAAACTGTTCTCTACTGGAGCAGTTCAGTTCTGGATAACTGCATCTGTACATCACCTTTATGCTCAGTGTTCTGCATGGGGATCATGTGTGTGATGTAGAGTACATACAAGATCTGAAGGCTTTGTTATACTGTCTGGACGTTGGGCTATCCTTGGTAGGAGATCCCTGTGGTGAAGAATACTGCAACAGTAAAGAGAGTGACATCTACTGTTATGTTAAGATTTTACACAATTGTACTTTAGCTAAGTATCTGAGTGGAGCGATGACAAATAAAAGAAATGCAGCAATCAGTTAACTCAGCATAAAAATCAAACAGTATCTTACATAATAATGAAACCGTCTGATGTACAGTGACAGTAGCCCATCAGCCAGGGTTTGAATACGTAACCTGCATCATCTGTAAAAAAAAAATGGAGGGAGACATAAAAGAAGGGGGGGCTACTACTAAGCAAAATGTTTATCAAATTATACCTGCAGAAGTTAGTATGACCATAAATGTTTGCATTTACCAACAAGTTGACCATGAGGTATTCTACCATGCAGGAAGAGGTGGGAGAGTTAACTTGTGTGCCAGGCATGAGCATCATGGTTATTGCCAGGATGTTGGACACTTACATTGGTGATGCACCCCAGTACATCACATACTACCAAGCAGTTGATGGAATTGTTCCAGTCGCCCTCCCCCATGGTCCGTAAGGGACCCTAATGGCTTCATGGACGCATTCTGTTGCACCAAGGACCTCTGGAAAATGTGCCATCCCATAGAAGGCACTCATGGTTCTGGCTTGGTCCTGAGCTGACACTGACAGGTAACTATACTGAACCACACATGCAAAGAGTATATCGAGGAACCGCTAAACTATCCTTGAGTCAGGAGCTTGAGAAATACCCAACATGTCTCCACTTTGTCTCTAGAAGTTCTGTACATATTGTGCTGTCTGCAGGTATAGTAAGACCATGCACCCCTCCACCACAGTCCTTGACTATAGATCATACAAACTCACTAAAGTCCTTACTAAAGTCCACTCTAAATCTGTCAAAAAAGAAGTTAAACGGGGTAGATCTTTACCTGCATTTGCATGTCTGAGACAAGCAGCTCAGAAAATAGTCTTGTCACACAGGTTTTAAGCCATCACTCATTTAAACCTCATTATAGTCTCATTTGCATATTTTTTCTTAACCTTTCTACAATGGCTGTGTCTAAGCGCAGACAGCCTGTGTGAATTGTGCTGAAGCTGTGCTTAGCTGCAGCCTGTTCAAATCCCACTGCACATAATTGCAGTGACTATGAATACCACCCAGTATATATTATGTGCACTTGGAATTTATACAAGAAGAGGAAACCAACTGTTTATTGCTAACTTTGTTCTATGTTAATTCTTGTGCAGAAATTGCAGCAGGTTTCTTTAGTTATAACATTGGTCCATACACTGATGAAACTGTTAATAGTATGCTGACAGAGTAAATAAATAACAATGCCACTAATAAACAGTGTTTGTATGGAAATGACTACATTCCTTGGAAAGTAAATCGTGGTCTAAAAGGTGCAGGAGATGCCTTGGAAGTATTATTTAAGTCAGCCTAGAGATGCAAGCATAATCATAGAGTAATTCCTAGAAAAGTATAATGAGACTAATTGATGCATAGGGCGAAGTTAATTTGATATGTATTTTTAAATGCCTAGTGTTTAGACCCGTAATAATTTACTGGAATTTGAAGATTGGAAGGCCACGGTTGTGAAACTATTAAAAAAGTGTTAGATAGCAATGCTTCCTATTTTAAAACAATATTGAGCAAGATTGCCAAATCAGTTGTGTGAATTTGATTGCTGCACAAACTAAGGTTGTTCTAAAGTGTGGCGAATTGGCAAACATTCTAGCACTTGGGATATAGGATGATGCTAGCCTTGCCTGGAAGTGGCACCAGCAGTGTAATTGAATAGTAATTTAAATGCAGTGATTTGCATGCATGCATGAATAATTCCCTGGGTGATGCTTGAAAATAAAAAGTATGCTTTATTTCTTTCTTAATTCGTGCCATACTATTGTGCTTTATATCTGCACATAGGGAGGAAGATTGCACAATGTAACATGTACAGGTTTTTTTGCTTATGACTTTCTAGTAATGAGCTTGAATTCAGTGCGTTGAGACACGATGTATTCCTTATTGGTTATTCTGACGGGTAAACTACGAATCTTACCAGAAATCTTTTAAAGGCAGCAGGGATATGAGTTAGGTTGATAATAGTAATTCTGGCGTGCTTAAAGAAGATGGATGGGATTAAAGTTTACGTATGCATGAGAGCTGTGTTCTGAATGTTGATTCCCTGGGTGAGGTGAAATTTTAGGCCATTTTTTTTTTCTTTTTTACTTGGCAGATAACCTGTTCAATTGATACTGTATAAGAATGTACTACTCAGTTTAGTAATATAAGTTCTAATAATAGTAATGGACCGCTTGTCTGAACAAATGCTTGCTGCCAGCAATAATTTGAATATTTATTTGGGAGTGTAAGCATTATGTTGTCTAAGGGCAGTAAGTCAGCTACTTGATTGGCTGTAAGCTAATTGACAGTATTTGGGAAAGTTGTAAGGAAGGAATATATTAGTAGAAAAAGTCAAGAATACAGATCAGTATTAATACTTGATACTTGAATCCATTTGGAAGAATAAAGCACAATTTTGTCAGTTTATAGTTTTTCTTTCCTTTTTTCTGTGGAATTGGATTGGACTGCATTGACTTTGGAGTAAAGTATTAGATGATTCTTATTAGAATATTATGGTAAGGAGTTTATATGCAAGTCATTATAATCTTTTACATGTAAGATCTTAAAAAGTATAGAAATCGTGTAAATTGACATTTAAATATCAGGACTGGGTAAGGGAAACTGATGGATGAATGAGTCTTATGAATGACCGTTGAGTGTTGTTACTGTTTAACAAGAAAAGGCTAGATTGATTATATTGATAAATTTTTCCAGCTCAAGGAAGGATTTATGTTTAATGGTGATATATGATGACCAATGTAGAATAGATGTAAAATGACTCCCATTTCCTGAAATGCTGATTAATGTGACGACTGTGAGATATGCCTGGTACAAGGAAGTAATACATATGATGCTGGCAAAGCAGGATAAAGATGCCAGTGTTATACAATGACTAGTTTTAAAGATTAAGATTATGTTGACTTTGTCCAGCTCAATGTTAATAGCTTAGCATTGACTGTTAAATGCAACTATTTAACAAAAATAGTGTTTGTGTTAATAAGTATTTAACTGGAACGCAATCAAAGAGAATGTTAAAAAATGTTACTAAGTAGCTTCATTAAACTGGCACTGTGACAAACTGTTGAGCACATAGGCAGTGCATGTAGGTTGTTTATGATAGTCAAGTCGCTGACAGATAAATCTTTTAAGTTTCTAGCTGATTATACGTTCAGCTTGGGTAGACTTCTGAATATGGCTCAGTGTATCAAATAGCTCAGTGAAGACTGATCAGGGCATGCCAGCTGAAATGAACCTTTGTAAACTGCATTGCACTAGGGGAACTGGAGTAAAAGTGCTATTGCAAGACAGCTACTTAGCATGTGCAGTGGGCGTATGAGCAGTTGGTAACGTAATCATGCCCACAGTTGATTCCACCCTGATGTAATCCTAAAAGTTCAGATGATCCCAGCAGTCCCACCTTGCTTTGAAATCACCAGCTGGCCCTGCCTGTTTCCTTCTGACTTCTCTCCTGAGGGTGATGTCTGTGCTGAAGATTTGAACTAACCTGAATGCATAACTCTTCTCAATTAATCCATCTCCTAGGCTGGTCTGCTGCTGCCTGTAATGCGTTCCATAAATAAAGCAATAAAATATGTTGCATGGTTAGTGAAGCCAAATAAACATATTTACACTAATCAAAATTCAAAGAATGAAAGTGATTTTATGGCTGATGTTGGCTACCTGCACTAACCATTGAGTAGTGACCACTGCCAGGAGGTGGCCACAAACAAGACACTGAATACTTGGATAGGAACACTAGTCAGCCTTTGATGTTTGTTTCTGGCTCTTACTGTTAGCAGCCCTTCTGGTCCCCAGTATGCACTGCTGTTAAGAGAAGGGAAAGAAAGCCGAGCAGTGTAAGAAGGCCATAACAGTTTGCTCAACAGTGGAAAAACTGTAATGATTACCATGTTATAATCAAAATCACAAAGTGATACTTTGTGTTTTCAGAAGCATGCCACACGCATGCATTGTAATGCTTGTTAACAACCAGAATCAGCAGCATTCTGTCAAATATAGAAAAAAAAATCCCTGATCTTATACTTATCACAAATTGTAATAACCAGTTTATTTTGCAGATGTAGTGGGGCTTGTAGTCTAGCACCCCAAAAGCACCACGCACCAGTCCTCACCAAATAGGTATTTTGCTGTAATTTGATACTTTCTCAATTGTCTTTTTCACTGCTCCTAATGAATTTGGTTGTTGCCTTCATCAGTTTTCTTGTCAGCGTATAAACTTAGTGACATTTCTCCTTGTTTTTTTTTATCTCACCTTGATTCTTATTCTTTTTTTTTTTATCCTGCATCATAGTGCTTCCTGCCTTTATTCCTTCCCATTCCTTCTTGTCCATTTTGTTCTCTTGCTTTTCCCATTGTACCCACTTCCTGTTATCCTTTTATTCCTACTCTTTTTTTTCCTTCCCTTTGTCTCCCATTACCCCTTTTTTTCCTAATTATTCTTTATTTTTAGAGTTTATCTCTTAAAATCTCTCTCGTGTGCGTGTGTGTGTGTGTGTATGTGTATATATATATATATATATATATATATATATGGGTCTACTTCATATGACTGACATTTCATTTGACCGAGACTGAAATTCCAAAATACTGTAAATATGGTTTCAGTATTATGAGTTTCAGTCAGGTAAGTTTTTAGTATTTTGACATTTCGGTATTATGGTCTCAGTCAAATGAAATTTCAGTCATATGAAGTAGACCCCATATATATATATATATATATATATATATATATATATATATATATATATATACACACACACACACACACACACACACAGTCTCTCTCTAACCCTACACCAAATATTTGTTGCATTCAGAGTATATGGTAATAAAATGCCTCTTCTTTTATTGAATGTATGTTTGAACTTATTGCTCTTTGTTACCATGGCTGTGTATGTAAGACTGTATGAAACTTGCTGCTATGTTTCTAACATTTGTTATACTATATAGATTTATAGACTATGCTTATTGCCTGTAGATGTATCATTTTTTTTTAATCATGCACTGTTTTACACTCTTGATGGCTTTGCTGTACACAGGGAGAAACTGTGACTGTGGTTCGTGTGACTAGTAGAAGCTGGCCGAAGGAGGGATGGGAGTGAGCAGCTAAGATGTGAGCATGCATCCTGGAAGAAGGGAATCAGCTGGCACCCGGGTGAGACCATCAGACTCATTAGCATGGGTATCAGCTAACAGTGGTTACTTTAGCCTGCATAAACAGTGCTGTTGCACTATGTATAGGAAGCAGTGTGAGTAGAAGCACACGCACTTCTGGGCTCAGTATTGTAGACCATGTAGATGTTGGATGCATGTCTTTTAATGAGAGTAACAATAGCTTTACATAATATTTTCATAAAATAGCAGGGAATGCTCTAAGAACTAAGTAAATGTGGTAATGGAGAATGAAGATTTTACCAGTAGGGATATAGAAAATGGGCAAGAAGTATTTGGAGCAAATAACTAGGGAAGGCACAGTAAATGAGTGAGGTGAGGTTAAGCAGACGTTTGGACAGCAAGTTAGAGACTGCCTTCAGTACCAGGGATTTATAACATATAGACAGAGAGAAAGGGATGTGGGAGTGCTACGTGAAAGGCCAGCTCTGCTAGAGTTTTTAGTTGAGTCTTGAAGAGATGCTGCTGATAAAACTGGGATAATTAGTAGAGCATATAAAATATTGCACAATAACTTTAAGAATCGATCAAAGGAAGTAGAAAGGAAGTAGAAAAGAATAAGAAAAGAGACTGGAAAGGCAGTTTACAACCAAAGCAGTGGGAGAACATTTATAAGGCTTGCATGAATGCAGCAGCGTCCAGACAGTTTAGGATTTTTGCACAAAGGTGTTTGCATCTGTATTGTCCTACTTTAGACACACTTCAGAGAATTATCCTCAGTTAGATAGCTGGAGGTGTAATGGGAGAGAGTTAATTGGGAATTCGTTTTTTTTTGAGAGCAACAAGGTGGCAGATTTTAAAAATGCTCTTCAGGATTCTCTGTCAGACATATTGATGGAACAAATGGTTTTAAGTAAGGAAATTATTCTTTTAAGCTGGGAACACTGGATCTGAGTTGTCTTGACATTGTAAGGCCTTAGTAAGTTTAATGTTTTTGGCTGCCAAAAAACAGTTACTAGAACATGGAGTGCAAAATCTAAACTTACTATAATTGAAGTATTGAATATTGTAAATGAGGCAAACTGGAAATGGGACCTTTAGAAAGGGGGAAGAGCAAGTTACATAGAAGTAAGTGTGAATTTGTGAGAACAATATTTGGTAAATAATGTTCGGGAGGAGGAGTGAGATTTAAGGTCAAGTAAGCAGGAAGTAAGCTAATTGTGTAATGTTAGAGTGAATGAAAATTGTTAAAAAGAAAACGTATGCATACTAAATGAAAATAACAATGTAAAATGGTACTGTGTTTTTTTTTGGTAATGTATGTCACTGATAATGATAATGATGTAATGATCTAATAAAGATATTAAAAAAAAAAAACATTGCAGACCCCACTTTAGTGGATATCAGGATAGCAAGGAGGGGTATGGGAGACAGAATGCCTAGGCAGAGCTTTAAAAAAGATCTATGTAGGTCAGATGTGTATACCTCCAGAATGATGGCCATGTGGCAAGCCGGTTCTCTTCCCTACTTTCACTAAGGCTGAGTGGCCAGTAAAGCACATGAATGAAAGAAGTGATTGGTCACAGAGTGAGTTGAGGATGCAGTAGGGAAAATAGTTTGTTTTTCTCTGTGTCTTTTCTTCCTTGGCTTCACTGACAGTGGGCTACTTGGTTGGCTGTTCCCAGTCCGCAAGTACATTTCCACACCAGAATACCCTGTGCTAAGCTGAATGTTTAATTGGTATATTCCCTAAAGAAGGTCTCAATTTTCGAAATTCCTGTCTTGTGAAAGTGACAACCTTTACTGGTAGATGTGGGTAGATTCCACATTTACCATCCTTCTAGTTAAAGCTTAGAACAAACTCCTGTTTGTATTTCTTCAGAGTATTTCCAAGCTTGGTATAAATGTTCTGCAAAACTGTATCTAGCCAGGTCTGGTCATGCATCCGTGGAATTACTTTCCTCTTTTAATAAAGATTTGTTGTTATCTGGTAAAATTCTGCCATTTGTAAGACACTTTCATTTTTCTCTGTTTTAGTATTTTTCTCCCCTCACCTTCCTTTCATTTGTTCATAGTATTGCAATGACTTTGTGTCTTTTGAGAAATATGTTATACATGAATCTTTCATTTCTTATGAATATTTCACCTTGTTCTGATTTTAGTTATTGCATATCTACTAATAATGTCAGTTCCAGGCTTGTTGTATGTATTTTGGCAATAATGAGATTTCACTCTTGCATCCTATGCTTCACAGTAACCTAAAGAGTATCGTGATCCCATAAACTTCAGTGAACAACCATGTGGTCAGACAGAGGGCAGAAATTGCACCCGACATTAGTTGTACCAGTGAGACAATCAGCTGAAGATAAAAAGAAATTTATTCTTGATCGTAATTCCTGATAAAGTGCAGTGAGTGTATGAGCTTTCCCTTGAAGATTTCACTTATGACAGATATCATGTAAACATTTGTTAACCTTAAATTCAGCACCTTAATTGGTGCCAGTTCATATTACAAATGTAAGGCCAGTCTGTCAGTGAATGATGGCAGTTTTCCAGTCACTTACTTAAAGTACAGACATAATATTTTGTTACATTCTTCATGAAGGATCAGATAAAAATCATTGTAATCCATATGGGAAACAAATATTCAAAGGAATTGTGTACTTACAATATTGGAATGTCTCTGTTACTGTTCTGCCTTGTAGACCTATATCTGCGCCAACATATGGACAAAATGTTTTTAACAAGAGCAAAACATCAGCCTTTTTGTGTCACTAATATTTTCACCCAGGCACTTTTTAAATGAAATTAATCTGAAGGTCATTATTTCATGTAGTGATTCAGTATTTTCAGGCTGCTGTTCATTGTAGCACAGAAATAGTGTACATGCCATTAACATTTAAGCAAAATACACAAACTTTAATCATTCTGTTCAGTTAAACCTCTGTACCATAATACAAAGTTCAGCATACCTTTATTTCATTTTTTATAGTTCTTTTTCCTCCCCTTACTGTCATTCTGACAGCTGTCCCAGTACCCCACGCCCTTCACCGTATATACCCGGCACTCTGATTCACCCCCCCCATCCAATGTCAAATTTAAAGATGGGGCTAGAGAGGATTCAGTGGGCATCATGGGGGGTCCATCTTCTTGCTGGGTGAGGGGGGGTTACTTATGACTTCCTTCCCTCCCTCCCCCTTCCCTCACGGTTCCTTTGTTAAAGCCTGGGGGTGGGATTGCAGTGAGGACATATGATGTTTTGCTCCACCTGTGCTGTATCTCATCCATATTCCCACCTTATTTCCCCTTGGACATCTCCCCTGACAGTGATGTCCCCAGTCTCCACCAGGGATTATCACCACAGACGCCCACAGGATTGCCCTTCTCCCCAGGAATGGTAACGTCCATCTCTCACTCCTTCTCTGTTAGTCACCTAAGCCACTAAGTGAACCTGGGTCGGCAGGGTCATAGTCAGGACTTTATCCTTCTACACCACTGGAGTGGTTCACCTTTATTCCATTTGGAACTGATTTGCAGATAAAACTTGGGATAAAATAATAAGAAATTGGAAACACCCATTTAAAGTAGAAGAAGAAATAAAAATAAAAACTAGTATAATAAAAGAAAAATAAACTTGGTAATATATAGTAAGCAGCCTTCAGGGATGTCACGCTAGAGGATCAAGCAAAAGCATGTTAAAGGACGTAGAATGTGATGGTTGAAGAATTCCCAAAACTGACAGTTCACTATGCTTTGTTTTACAAACCAAAGAGAAAGGTCATGCCTATTCACACAATATGTAGCTCGGCTGGAACACAAAATTGGGTCTTCTGTTTCATTCTTACCTGTGCGGATTTCCTGACAGCTACAGACGTACAACACTTGTCTACTAGCTTCCAGGCACATATTACAGTAATTCTTTGTTGAATAACAGCAGAGTGAATAGTGTCTTTGTCATGAGATTTCGTAAACTTAATTACTATTGGACCTATCTAGGGCCTTACTGGTTCATGCAAATATCTAATGAAATCTGCTCGCCTACATGCTGGTATTGTGTGCTTTCTGTATGCGTAAGATGAATCAGCAATGCAGTATATTTTCATGCCAAGTCAAATAGTTGTGTCCCATGCCGTGGGGATGCAGAGCTGTGTCATTTTTTGCAAGTACATAATTCCAAATCCAGCAATCTCTGTTTTAACAAAACTTGTAATTTTTTTGTCAATCAAAAGTGTGGGCCTCTTGAAAATCCAAGTTCACAACTTAGGCTTCTAATATTTGGAGCTCATTTGATAATGTATTTTTGTAATTCAGTAAAATGGTCATTGACGTTCTTTAAATTGTCTACTGGAAAATATATTGCTTTTGTAATTTTAATAATTATCTTCTTGAAATCCCTTAAATTGTTCATTGAAGCTTAGATAATATGGATGCTTGGAAAGATGGCATGCCTTGACCTGTTCAGAGATACTTGGAGAGGAAGAGCATGTTTCAGAGTTTGCTGGACTGATGGCTGCCAAAGACATGTTAATTTCATCAAAATGTTCATTAGTAACTCGTGCCAGTGTAGATGTTGCATTTAGTCTTTGCACTTTCCAGGGCCTCTGTAATTTAAACAGTAAAATTGTTGTCATTTAGACTTATTTTGAGATAGGTTGACAGTTCACCTTGATTTTTTCTAATTGCAAGAAGGAAAGTGGAGTTTTGAAAATGCGGTAGCAGTGAGTCAAAATTGTCTTAATACTGTTAATCTTGGTTACAGAATAAACTGGAAGACAGCCAGCTCAGGTAAATTATGTAATAGCATTTCTTTTAGGGGTTACATTATTTCACTTTTTGCAAGGATCTGTGTCAAAGGAGTATTTGTAATTATCAGCAAGTTTGCCAGAATTTTTTTTAACGTTTTATTTCCTTCCGTAGTGTTTGTGAAAACGTGAAGTACAGTGCCTGTAATGATATTCAGACAGTTGCTAGTAGAATAGAAATTGATTTTGAATGAAGCTAATATGACCTTTTGTCCTGAATTGGCATCTGCCTTCTGAAATGGAGTAAAATCTTTAGATGGATTTCTGTTCAAATGAATGCTCTTTTCACTGACAGTGTTTTGGTGCTGCTTAAATATTTTACGTCAGAAACATTGGTTGCCACTTCTTAGCCATTTTTGCCTGATTTGTATATCTCAACAACTGGTGCTTCCCTCACCAAAAAAAAAAAACTACCTTCTTTAAAGTGAGTATTTTGCACTTCGACAAAGAATGTACGAGGTGTTTAAGTGAAGGCACAGTAAATAGGAAACACATTTCATATTGAAGAATTGAAGTTCATTCATTTAATATATAGGATGATATTTTAAAGCAGCCAGTCCCTTTCATTCAGCCTTTTGTATGTGTGCTTTCCGGATTAGTTTTAGCGAACCTTATCTGCATAAGTTTCCAGAAGTTTTCTTGCATAGGTTTTACAGCCTATCTGAAGTGCAGTATTCTTGTCATGCAGTTAATTTACATACATTTATTCATTTTATTCATTATTGCTTTAGTTACAGTAGGCATGTAGTGACAGCTTCCTAATTATGCATTTTTTTATTTGGTAGTCTTTGTAATCATTCTAATTGCTGAACAATTCAAGATAAATTATATGTCTTAAATAGAACCTTTTTTTTCTGTCTTCCCACTTGCGTCTGAAAGCGTTTGTGAAGAGCTGCATTTAATAAGCAGCTTACTTGTATCCCTGTAGTATATTCAGTTGCCTGGGTTTCCATTTCTGCATTCTCACTTCAGCTGCAGAACTCCTCAGTGCCACACTGACCTGATTGGTAAAGTAATAAAAGTAGTAAATAGTATACTGCAGTGAATGGCTCTTCTTTGTACTGTATTTACTGGGGTAAGTCAGGAAAAATGCAAGATGGATGGACATAAGTGGCTTTGCAAACTGGACCATTATGTAAACAAAGTTTGCTTTGTGGAGAATTCAGATGTGTCCTTGTCAGCTTGGACTGCATCCAGTCCACAGCACTAGGCCACTTGTTATTCTGTGGTCTTATTTTTTATCATCAAAACTACAAATCATAAGCCAGGTTGAAGTTGAAAAGATGTTACCTTGTATAAAAATAAGTTGTATATATCATTTAAGCTAAATATCCTTCCTTCTTAGCCTTTTAGGTAACATTCTCATCATTAGACTTACTCCCAAACTACTGCTAGTCCATAAATTAATATAAAAATCAGAACAAAGCAAAGTCCTACTAGGCTTATTGCATATATACACCCCTGCTAGACCAGTTTGATATGAAAACAAAATGCTCCTCACTACCTGCAAACCACACCTGTCAGTAGGAACATCTCTTTATTCCAGCTATGTAGCCCACTCCTCGAACTCTGTCACTATCCCTTAAACATACTATCAATCTTTCCAATTTTAAGACCAATCTGGAAAAAAATATCTGTCTGACACCTGGAACTGTACATGCACAACTTTCAAAACAGATGCATGACCACCTACTCACTATAACTATGCCTTTCTCTAAATTCACTAACACCGTCATATCTTACAGGTAGTAGTGGCCTAACATCAAAAGAATTTCTCACTTTATTAATAACATAGTACTGATTCTTGGCTGGAGTGCCTTCTGTGTGGAGTCTGCATGTCCTCCTCGCGGTTGGGTGGGCGTTCGAAAGACATGCGTAAATTGAAGGTTGACCGTCGAGCTGGCACCTTGGCATTTGTGAAAATCTACTGCCAATCATTAGCAGACCGGAGTTCTGCTGTGGCAACCCCTAACCGGGAAAAGCTGAAAGACAACAACATTAATAATATAGTACTGATGCATGCTCTTCTACCTCTTCAGCCAAAACTTACTACTATTTATTTTCCTCTTGCATGTCCTTCCGTAACATTCTCATCTTTCTAATAATAATCAGGTATCTCTCTCTCTCTCTCTCTGTCTCCATGTCCTTAATTTTCCCTTCTCATCTCATTCTATTCCTCTGTCTATTTTGGCAGCAGATTACTCTATTATTTCTCACCTCGATATATTATTTGAAATATAGTCAATATTTTGAATATCGATGTAATAATTTACTTGACGTAGGCTATCCACTTCTGCAGTATGTCTTGCTACTTGCAGTATATATTGTGTTTTCAATCACAGCTTATGCTAGTAATATTTCTGTAAATGTATTTCCATCCGCTTGTGTTTGTATCTGTTGTGGGGACTTTCTGTCCTTATATATAATTACTTATCAGCTACTGGAAAATGTTTTTGTGTGTGTTTTGTAGAGCTTTTCTCCCCAACTCTTTGTGAAATATTTAATGTTGCTCATCATCTACTGTGTACATGGTTTTGAATCTGTAGTGGAGCTTTTCTTCCCAGGCCTCTGCTGAACATGGGCTATTAGCTCAGTCAGACATTCCCAGTTATCAAAGGACAAATAAGTAAATAAAATAAAAATTAGAGTCCACTGTCACTGATTACTTGTTGTTTGCAGGCTCTAAATATAGAATCTAAAAGTTGTACTACTAACCTTGTTTTTGTATGTCTTTCTCAATGGTTCATACCTGCATATCTAAACTTTGAAAAGAGAGGAATTTTGCATGGTCATCCACTTAATGCCACCCACCAGTGAAAGTACAGTTGAGTCTAGTGCATTGCCAAGTTCTTTTTTTTGTTTTGTTTTGTTTTTCTTTTAAATTTTTTAGATAGCTGTAGTCAGTTGGGTTCCTACACATGCATATTTATGGAATTTATTATTTCTTTTTTTTTCCTCCACTTGCAATGTTTGTTCTCTAAGACAGTTTGGTGTGTCTGTTAACTTAAAAAAAAGTCTAACGTGTTTGCAGTTTGTTTTTCATCACCATTGGTACTGAAAATGCTACTGTTAAAAGATGAGTAACTTTTGACTGGCTTCGTCTGAGGACATTTATTGTTTTTATTTATTTGGCTGTGTAGGTGACTTGATCCAACTTTTGCTTTTTCACCCATGACCCAAGCTAAAGACAATAGAAGACAGTAGAAGATGTGCAAGTCTAAAGCCCTAATTATGTCCCAGATGATCTAAAATTGAAAAGCGTCTTGAGTGCTGGAGAGCCAGGTGGAGGAATTTGGGAATGACTTGCCAGTGCCAGCTCCCCAGTTCTGGGCGAGGGGAGTTAAGGTTTTCGTTGACTGATCAGCACCATGCTAGGGGGAGATTGCCTGGGGGGTCTATACCATATGTTCGAAGTTTTATAACTTCGAACATTAAAATGTCGAATTTAAATGTTTGAAGTTATAAAAATTTGAACATATGGAAAAAAAAAAATCCCAAAGCTAATGGCTGTAGGCAGGGGGCAAACCCCCCACACCCCCTGCTCTTTAAATATACCAACTCCAAGACCGCACTACAGTGCAGTAAGGGAAATCTTCCCTTTACCGCACTATAGTGCGGTCTTGGAATTGATATATTTAAAGAGCGGGGGGGGGGGCTGCGCAGCCCCCAACATGGAGGATGCAGCAGGGCTTGCCCCCCTGCCTACACTAGTCAGGTAAGTTTCGTGTTTTTTTTTTTTTTTTTTTTTTTTTAATTATATGTTTGATGTTTGAAACTTCAAACATTTAAATTTGATTATTTAACGTTTGAAGTTTTCAAACTTTGAACATATAATATAGACCCGATTGCCTGCACTAGAATAGCCAGGACTGAGGGTGTGAGGTTGGTGGTCTCAAGCTGGAGGTGAAAGGACACACATGTACAGGGATGGAGTAGAATGCTGCATGGTTTTGTGGGGGCTTATTTCAATCACCAACTGCCTCTTTAGACACTTCCTCATTGCCAGTATGAGGACGTGTCTAAAGAGGCAGTTGGTGATTGAAGTAAGGACACACATGTACAGGGATGGAGTAGAATGCTGCATGGTTTTGTGGGGGCTTACTTCAATCACCAACTGCCTCTTTAGACACTTCCTCATTGCCAGTATGAGCATGGGCCACCTCCATGGCTACTATCATGAAGACCTGGCTCTCTCTTTTAAGCTGGGGATATCAACTACAGGGAACTGAATGGCCTCAAGACTGACAGGGGTGACTTGATAATCAGCAGGCAGAGAGAGGCAAAAGGCATGCTGAAAAAAATAAAATGACATTATTTCCATGTACAGTAAGAACCTTAAGAATTATCTGCCTTAATACAAATTTGATTAATTTGAGTAAGTACAAAGTGAAGTAATATGAAGTATTTTATTTACAAATTAACATTAACCTAATATGTGTTAGGCAGCTAATGACTGACCTGTTTACTTTGCAGAGTGTAATAAACTCTGACTAATATCTTTAGATGTATTTGTTAAGAAGGAGGGAGTCACCTCAGGTAAGCGTAGTCTGCTTAATTTTTCCTGTATTTATCAAGTTAAAAACCACAATACTGCACAACAGATACCCATGAACCAAACTTACTGCGATTCAGCTCTGCCTAAATAAAACCAGTCAGCAGATCATAGCATTTTGCAAGACTTCTTTCATGACCCCCCCCCCCAAAAAAAAAACAATGTCCATTTTTTAAGTGCATCGAATGAACTTCATATACACAAATCTCCATTATTGTGCAGATTAGCTATCTGTTGATAAAATGGGAGACCTGTATTTCAAATGTAGACTACACCCAAATGTTGATTGATATTGTAAGTAAGAATTCCCTGGATGAGATAGCAAGAGTCTAGTACAAGACAAAATGTTCTTGAACTGGTCCTTGCAGATGTTGCAGCTATATGTAGTGTCCCACAGGTATACCCTTCCCCAGTCAAATGTGACAACAAATTGGAAACAGTCTCTTTCAAAGTCCGTAAACCCACTCAGGCAAATATCAAAGTATTCAAAGACTTCAAATGTACAAATTTCCTACAATTTTACAAAGAACTCTTTAGGTTTAAATATAACTGTACTTCCCAAAATGTCAGTACTGCTCAAAGTTATTCAAGTAAATGCTACATTCGCATAGAAACCAGTATAAACTTGTCAGTCCTTGCAAAAGCTATGCAAAAAAGCAAAGGATGGGCAAACCAGCCTAGGTCCACATGCATAAATAATAACTCATAAGAATATATAGCAAAACTAAAGAGTTTCAAATCAAAGTTAACATCAAAACTGTATCCAAGGTACTGAAAAACGCCATCACGAAAAATAGTTTCCCATAAATGGAGGCAAGCGTTGGAAGCAAACTGTTATTACAAATCTTTCTTTACTTATGTCCAAAAGTTATGAAATAACACTCCTTATTGCTCTGAACTCCTACTCTGATCCAGTGAATATGACAAATATAATGGCAAACTGATTCATTGCTAACTTCACCTTAGAGATACCTATACCAAATTTGCACACATCTTAAAACCTCCTGTCATCACAAAAGAAAACTTGTTAAAAGCACTTTCCAAAACAAAAATACTTTCACTTTGAGACCTGATGACATACCAGGTTGCCTGCTGAACAGCACTAAATACCTCCTGGCAACTATTTATCCTCAGCTTATCCACTAGCTTTGGTGTGGTCACACTGCCGATACAGCATAACTTGACCTTGCCAAAGTATTTGATACTATACCACATGCAACATTATCAACAAATGTCCTACAAATTGATCCATGTGATATAGTTAGATGGCAAGCTAAGTACGGAACCCACACAGTGAATTTGGCAAGGGTAACCTCAGGGCATGAAAGTAGCCAGTCTGTTAACACAGGGTGCCATGCTACAATCTTTGCTATTTGTCATATTCATATGCAAAATTACAAACTCTGGTTAACCAGCTTTACTGATGATTGTAAACTGGGTGTTATATTTTAATTACCTTTCCAGATCAAACAATGTTGTATCTTTCTTTAAGAAGGAATTAACAACTGGATGGATATTTTTAAATTCACCCCAGGTAAGACTGGCTTAGTTAGTACTCCTTGTAAAAGGAAGTAAAAGGTCTAAGGGTGAGTACTGGCAAGGTGTAAATGGCAACATGACCCAGTTGATAGCACATTCTGTGATATTTGTGATTCTATTAAGTGAGCTCCTGAAGTGTTTTGGGTTTAGAGCTCAAAAAAATTCAAGATAGAAGTAATTTCATATCATCAGGTCTTTAGTGCAGTAAGGCCCCACTAACTCTTGTAAAAGTAGTGTACAATTGCCATAAGTTTTGAGATCTGTGCTCTTAAGTGTACTTCTTTGCTTGAAGGTTTCTTAGCTAGAGAGGTCAATAATCATCACTGAGTTTAAGCAGCAAAGCTCTCAGGCACAAGTTCATCCATTTTCTGTAATAGGAGCCACTCAGTTCTGCAAGTGGTGCCCATTGGTTGGAGAAACTAAAACATACCTGCAGATGATTTTAACAGAATTTATAGTGATCAATTATTGACAGCATCTGCTAGGCAAGTGTGAAGCAAGCAGACCATATTACATTTGGGTTTTCAGAAACCCTTTACTGGTGACGGTTTGAACTTCTTTGAAAATTAATTTAATAGAAGACCTTTAGTTTAGCATTAATTTTCCTTTGTTAGGTTATGAGCTATCATGATAAAGTTGAAGTATGGTCAAGCTAAATTTTTAGATATTTAAAATGTGGAACATTTTGGGGTACGGCAGCATTGCAATGTCATATTTCCAAGTAATTATGAGTGATTTTAGTAGGCTTGCAGGATTAGTCCATTGTGACAGCCCTTCCTGCACTCATATGGTCTAGTCATTTCTCCTAGGGATGAGAGCCCTCTAGCATGTTTCCCTAGTGTAGGCAAGAGTCATATGTTAGGAAGCAGGATAGTCTGCAGACCCTGTGCATTATCCTCTTGCCACCCCCTCTGCAGCCTGCAAGTTTTGCTACAGCTGTCTCAGGAGTTGCATGCGTGCTTCATTGAGGAGTCACAAGGCTATTTATTCTGTTTGTGAGACACCTAAATTCTTGAAGGTGTCACCTGTGCAGACAGCCAAGCTTACCTCCCTCCTTCCTACATTGGGCATGCCAGCTTCAGCCACACATTCCATTCTTTTCCTATCAAGTCTGTCCAACACCTGTGACACTAGTAGATGGGGGTTTGTCTGGGATGCACTCAGGGTTTTATCCCTGTGCATCACAGTGCCATTTCTTACAGCAATTTTTGAGTCTTCCAGATGTACCAGAATGTTGTGCATTTTATGTTATTCACATTAATGGTGGGTGTGCTCTCAATAGCCCAGTGATGTAATGTGCCACATCCTTTTACAAGACTTGACAGATGTTTGCATGTGAGGATGCTGAGCTGTGACTAATAAAATTGTCTGCATTTAAGAAGTTTGAGAGTTCAGGTAAGCTTACAGTTTACACACGGAAGCAGTACAGATCCTGATGTGTTCCTTAAGGTTTACTATTGTTTCTTTGAACGAAAAAACATTTTCCATTCGGAAAAACGAATAGTAATACTGAAATGAAAAAAAAAAACAAATGGTGACAATGTTGAACCAAATGCTCGACGCATTTGACTCAACATTGTCGAAACCACCACGTGATAGCCGTTTAGGAGCTGATATAAATCAGACTCCTATACGACATATCTCGTTTTTGCAGGGGGGCAAGTCCCCCTGCACCCCCCTACTTATATATTCTAACTCCGAGATCGCACTGCAGTGGGGATGTGGATGAATTTCCACTCCCCACTGTACCGTGATCTCCGTGCAGATAGTTGACTTACACTTATGCAAATGCAGTATTGCATTTGCATAAGTGTAGTCGACTATCTGGTTCACAAATGTTTGTGCGCTCGACATTCTGATGTTCGGCACATTGCAGCCGATAGAATGTCGTTTGCACAACCGTATGTAAACCATCCCTGAACTCACTTGTGCTCCTTCAAAGGTCAACTTCTTGATAGCTATATTAAAGTGTTTGTTAGTAAGGTGGTGACTAAAACATTAACAAGAACCCTGCCTCAGTGCCATCCTTTCCAGAACATTCCAGATGACCTGATCGTCAGATGTGCTGCAAGCTCTCATTATGCCAGTGAAAGTCACCCCAGTCAGTTTATCATCAGTCTGTATGGATCGAGTCATTGAAGAGCCAAAATGCCTCCTGTTTACTGTCATCCTGCATATTACGAAAATGTATAAACCAAACTTAGTCTTTGCAATTTACATTGTCTATCTGAATTCAAATGTATTTTAGAAATGTCATTCCCAGGCTGTGGCTGAAATGAGTCGGTATGTGATCAGTCCACTACCCATTAACAAACTTTATTTCCATTTTTTATGCAAGGTAGAACACTGATCCCCTTGGACCATTTCCAGGCTTAACCCTTCAAGAAAACAATATACATTTGAAAATCAGAGAACATAAAAGTAGCTTAAGTAACATGCATAACTGCAAGTATTGTATTAGAAAAGACTTAATAAGGAACAGTACGTCGTACATACCAGGCACCATATCACTGGAGAATGCATAGTTCAAATGCAGAGCACCTGAGTCTAAGATTCTGCTATAGAACTATTGATATACAAAATGTGCAGGTGAGAAGAGGAAGGTAGGGAGGAGGGAGTATGAGAAGCTTTAGAAGGACTGAAGGAAGAAACCGAGTTAGAGAAGGGAATATTTCTAAGGTGAAGAGAAGAGAGTTCTAGCTTTATGTAATATTACCATCCTGATTAGCAGTTACACCTGTCTTCCTGAAGTTCATAGGTCAGTACTAAGCTAACTGCCCTTGCGAGCCATTTTAAGCCTAGCCAATTATCCCTTGTGAGACTCAAACCCTGCACCTTGTGTTTGTAAGGCAAACACCTTAACCATTAGGCCTCCCTCCTTGGCTTTGTTTTTTTTTTTTAACACCTGACGTCTTGGAAAGTGGAGCAGAGTGTAGCTTGATAGGGAAGGTCTGTAAAAATAATAAATAAAACCATGATGCTCACAGGAGAGAAGACTATACTTGTTGTTGTGTTAAATTGTTTTCTTCATCACACCTCCCTCTGGTTTTCTGAGACCACATAATAAGATGTGTATTGACAGGAATCAGTATAGTATTACTTTTGTGATGTGAGCGGGATGAGCTGCAGACATCTATTGGTTGTTTGGGGTAGATCTGTAGAACATTCAGGCATTGCCAGGAGACATGAGATTTTCTCCTACCACAGACAGCTACAGGACATCAGACAGTAAAGTATAACTGTTGCCATGTCCCTTTTTTGACGAAAAAAAATCACTTTTGTCATGCCTCATTCTTCTGGTCGCTTCCTTGTCTGATGAGAGAGAATGATGAGTATTCTCCATTCATTTTACATTTTTTTTAGAATATTGTGTGTGTTGGACATATTTACTGCTCTTTTTGTGGCTAGTGGCACCCCGGAAAAGATGTTATAATAAAAGACAAATTTCTAAGAATTACCATTTACATTGAATGTTGTAAGCAAATGTGTTGATGTTCTTCGTGTTTCACTGTTGCAGTCATCACATTTGGGTTATCTGCTTGCAGTCTTGGGTCCTGTGTTGGTTGCTGTCTCATCTTCCATGATGTCAGGTAGTCAGGGGTATAAAGCATGCAGCTGATGCCATTTCATCAGTCTTTCTTGCCATGTGGTGCCCGAAGCAGAAGCAGTTCACAAGTGCCAGTCGGCCAACTCCTGAAATTTTCGTTTTCGTGTTTCAGAACTGAAGTCTTCAACTAAAGCTAAGTACCCCGTTAGGGAAACTTTTTCTTACTCTAAACCTATGTCAGTAAAAGTCAATAATTGTATTTCTTATGGAAAGCAAATACCTCATAAAGATTTTCATTCGTACTATATTCCTTGCCTAGGCCCTGACTACGACGTACCTCGCTGTCAGTTTTGTGTCTTATTTAAACAATGAACTATTCATCATCTGTGTATTTAAGCTTCTAAATATTTTAATACTTGATTCAATTTTCCAGATATGTGTTTGGTAAGCCACCCAACTATCGACAGTCCGAAAAAACACAAAGATAAAGACAGAGACATGCTGCCTAGGTCCAAAGCTGCTGACGACGCTTCTCCTACGCTAGTTGCCAGTTTGCTGGTACTCAGTGAGGTGCTTTTGCAGCCCCTGATACCCGCTACTTCAGATTCACAGGCCTCTACTGAGACCCATTCGGAGTCCGGTATGCTGCGAGATGCTTCAGCTGTGGAACCTGCGGAAGTCTCTACCTTGGATGGGTCCGGAACTGCTGTGCAGGCACTGGCTTCTGAGGGTGTATTCAGGTCTACTGACTTGCATATTAAACTGACGCCATCTTATTTTTCAAGGCCTAAAACTCGACCCATGCCTAGAAAATCGATGCTCAGACCAAATGGTCAGGCCTCTATGCCTAAAAATCAGGATTCTGAAATTTCTGTTTCCTCTGATGACCAGGATTTACCCTTATCTACCTATGAGGATTCTGACGCAGAGGACTCTGTTCCCTCTGCTTCCTCGCCAGAGGATTTCTCTTTTGGTCAAACCTTGCATACTCTTCGGGAGCATTTCCGCTGGGAAATCCAGGATTACTCTGATTCTAAAAAGAGGCTTAGGGATTTCTTACTCCTGCCCCAACACAGGCCTTTAGCTATCCCCCTATAATGGACATTGTTGAGGATGCCTTTTTGGAGTCTAGCTTGGCCCCTGACTCCTTACCTCCTGCTCCCAGAAAACCAGATAGATATTACAGGGTTCCTGACTCACAAGTTCCTCTTTAAAAATCCTACTGTGGATCCTGAGACCATTTCACAGGGACCCAAGGGCATTAAGGCTATTACTGGAAAAAATCATACCCCCTCAGATAGAGATTCCAGGACACTGGATAGATGGGGTAAGAAGGTATACACTTCTGCAACCTTGGCCATTAAGGCCTTAAACTGCCAGTTTCATATGTTAAAGTATCGGCAGCATATTATTGGATTGCTTAAACAGAAAATGATGTTGACTCCTGGCTGTGCTGAAAATAAGGGTTTACAGGATTTAATGCATTCTGCTGAACAAGTTGGAAAACATACTTTGCAATGTGGTTTTGATTCACTAGAGGCATCTTACAGGGCTGCTGTCACTGGGACTGTACTTAGAAGGTATACTTGGCTTAAGGAGCAATCTTTACCAGATCATGTTAAAGCTAAATTGCTGGATGCTCCCTTAAACCAGGACAGTCTGTTTGGCAACAAAGCAGAAGAAGTACTTAAAAAGATGGAGGAAAAAGCTAAATCTATGCAAACTGTTAAAAATTTCCTGTAAGTACAACCTCCAAGATTTAGTAGGCATTGGCCCTCTAATAATTGGTCCTTTCCTGCCTCTTCCAGGCCTTCTCAGTCGAAACCCAGAACCAGCAGAATGCTCAGGCTTCAGTCCTAAGGTACTCACATGGCTAAGCAGTGGGGGGTTCCCACTTCCAAAGCAGGGAGTAGTAAGACTTTGAAACTTCCAAGCCCTTCTCAACTGACTGCTCCTTCAGGGGGAAAGATTGCTCTGCAGGCAAAAACCTGGGAACTCATTACCCAGGACAAATGGGTTTTAAATATAGTTTCCCAAGGATGCAGATTCCACTTCCACACTTTACCAACCCTAAACTGTTGGCCAAATCTACCCCTAAATCAGTGGACAGAGGCTCAAAAACAAGTTCTCTCTCTCTCTCTCTCTTAAGTATAAGGGCTATTCAAACTGTCCCAGAAGAGGAAAGGGGGCTTCAAAGCAGGCTTCATGCACTGCCCTTTGACTTATCTACTGCACCCAGGGTATTCACAAAGTGCCTAGCTCCAGTCATTGCATTTTGCAGGCAAAGAAATATTCAAATATACCCATACCTGGACGATTGTTTAATTCAGGCAGAAAGCCAGGACATACTATTGAATCATCTGGCGTTTGTACAGAAAGTGCTAACTTCTATGGGGTACACCATAAACGAAAAGAAATCAAATCTTGTACCCTGCCAACAAATTGTATTCTTGGGAGCAAGCTTGAACACAACTTCCCAGATGGCCTCCTCACGTTAGAGAAACAAGTTAATTTGACAGCTTACTTCAAACTAATGGCCACAAAGACCCTGCTATCTGCAAGACAAATACTGCAAGCCTTGGGGTTCATAGCCTCGTGCAGTCTCCTAATTCCATATGCAAGACTGCATATGAGGAAACTACAATGGTATCTAAAAAGCCTGCGGTGTCAACATTCTCAGGATCTAGAAGCAATGATTCCTATCATACCTTGTCTACAGTTAGAGTTTCTTTGGTGGGCAGAGGCCTGCCACCAAAACAAGGGCCTGCCTTTCATTCTACCCCCTGCCACCCAAACCCTAACAACAGATGCATCAAACTATGCATGGGGGGCTCACTTGGCAGGGAAGTGCATTCAGGGCAAATGGAACCCAAGACAAATGCACCTGCATATCAATCAAAAATAAATGTTAGCTGTACAGAATGCTCTGACAGCCTTCAAGGACCACATTTTTCCAGGACAATTAATGGTAAAAATGGACAACACCACTGTTATGTGGTACATAAACAAGCAGGGGCAACCCACTCATTCCCTCTCTGCAGACTAGCAATGGCTCTGTGAAACACAGCCTTGAGCTACCAAGTGCACCTACAAGCTCATTTCCTGCCAGGAAAGCTAAATACACTGGTAGACGATCTAAGCAGAAATATCATGGATCCACACAAGTGGAAACTGGAACCAAAGACATTCAACATGTTGATAAACAAATGGGGGAGCCCACAGATAGAACTGTTTGCCTCCCCCCAGAACTACCAATTGGACAAATTCTGCACAAGGACTCCTCACAAACAAGCTTGGAAAGTGGATGCCCTGTCCTTCACCTGGAAAAAGCTGTCAGTTTATGCCTTTCCTCGTCTGCCTCTCCTCTCCAAGGTACTACTAAAGATCAAACAGGACAAACCAAGGATGATACTGATTGCACCAAACTGGCCCCGCCAACACTGGTACCCCCTCTTATGCATTGTGTCACTGCTGGCACCTGCCTCAGACCCCTACTCTGCTGTCCCAGCAGAAGGGCCAGATTCTGCACCCTCAGCTTCAAACCCTGAACCTGGCAGCCTGGCTATTTATCCGATCTCTCCATTACCATCCATCAGTAAACAAGTGTTGGACTTTATTCTGGAGGCAAGGAGGCCTACTACTAGAAAACCTTATGCTGAAAAATGGAAAAGTTTCTGTTCCTGGAACCAAACTCTGGGGATGGACACAGCAGCACCCAATTTACCTCAGAATCTTCAATACTTAACTGAGATGCTTCACAAGGGCCTTTCCTTTTCCTCCATCAAAATTTATGCCTCAGCCATTTCAGCTCATTACATCAAAGAACCACCCCTCTTCTCTCATCCACTGCTCAAGCAGTTCCTCAGAGGGGCCAAAAACTTAAGACCACCCAGGAGAGCCCCTACTCCAGCCTGGGACCTTAACTTTGTATTGGAAAAACTTACTCTACCTCCTTTTGGGACAGCTGCAAATGCAGAGTTGAAATTCCTTTATTGGAAAACAGCCTTCCTTTTAGCCATCACTTCAGCAAGAAGGGTGTCTGAATTATAGGCCATTATGGCAGTGGAGTCTTTCATCATCTTGTCCCTCAGGACCAATCCCTCCTTCATGCCCAAGGTAGTATCCAGTGTGGCTCTTAATCAGTCCATTCATTTGCCAACATTCTTTTCTAATCCACAGAACAAAGCGGAACAGATACTGCACTCTTTAGATGTGCACAGACAACGTGGGTTTTACTTGGACAGGACTAAACCTCTCAAGAAATCTGAACAGCTGCTGGTGGCATTTGCTGCAGGGGCAGAGGGGAAGGCCATTTCAAAGCAAACCATTTCTAAATGGATAGGCCATTGCATTCATTTTTGCTATAAGCACCATGGAAAACCTATCCCACAGGGGATAAGACCACATTCAACCAGGGCTGCATCTACCTCCTACAGCCTTTCTCAAAGGTGTTCCTACCAGGGACATCATAGAAGCTGATAGCTGAAGTTCTGTACATACTTTCACCAAGCATTACCATTTGCCAATTTTCTCTAAATCCAGAGCTAGTTTTGCCACTGCAGTCTTGCAGTGCCTTATAGCTGGTGCTAATGCTATCTAATTTCCTCCTCCCATCCTTCGCTTTGGGAAGCTACCCAAATGTGATGACTGCAACAGTGAAACATGAAGAACATAGTACAGTTGTGTACACTTACCATAAATGTAGATGTTCGAGTGTATTCACTGTTGCAGTCCTGGTTACCTTCCCTCCAGCCCCCTGACTTCTTTTGGCTATACCTCTGTTCCTTTTTACTATGCTTAAAAGCTTTTTGGTGTATTTGCCTTTTTGTTGGAGGTATAACCTTGTTTATATATATTTAATTGCTTCCCATTAGGGGGGCACCTGACATCTGGGGCAAGAAAAAACTGATGTAATGGCGTCGGCTGCATGCTTTATACACCTGACGTCATGGAAGATGAGACAGCAACCGACGCAGGACCCAAGGCTTTGATTATCAGGCCAACTGAGGGCTACTGCAAGCAGATAACCCAAATGTGATGACTGCAACAGTGAATACACTCGAACATCTACATTTCTGGTAAGTGTACACAACTGTACTTTTTCCATACACAAGTTTATAAAAAAAAAAAAAAAAACCAGTAAAATCGTAGAAGCTTAAAGATACAAGTAAATACAAGTGTACTCATGGGCAGCATATGTAACTTATAAAAGTTTGTAACTGTAGAAGGTATATAGTAAGTCAATGGTCAGATGACGCCTGCTAAGGGTGAAACAATGATCAGTTTCATAGTATAGCTGAAACAGTGCAAAAAAAAAATTCAGGAGCTGATTTTTCATGGAATTTACCTCAGTTGCTGTCTTTCTTAGGGGGATCTATATTTGAACAGATGTAGAGCTTCCTCTTATTAGGGCTCTAAGTTCCTTTCATGTCTTTATTTCCTGACTTCACATAGTGATTGATCACCCTAGATTTTTTTACTTGAGATTACTAGCTTATGGAAGGCAGGATCTTTTGTACATTATCATTTATAGCATAAAGCAGCCTGTTATCCCACAGTAGGAGATGAGCTTAGTGGTGGCTTAGTGGTTAACTGCTCTGACTGTAGTGTACAGGGGCCTGGGTTCAAGACCTGCAAGGGCTGTATACTTTCTGTGGCCCTGCTCGACAGGGGCACAGGAAAATAATTTTCTTAGGTTGCAAAAGCCAGGGTACCTTTTTGGCTAGGCTTATATAGGCCCTAGGGCCAGTAGCCTAGTACCTACCTATGAACCTATTAAAAATGCCCATCTCACTGTTCACTATCCGATGTTCTTCGTGTTTTACTGTTGCAGTCATCACATTTGGGTTATCTGCCTGCAGGTAGCCCTCAGCCGGCCTGAATACCAGAGTCTTCAGATTTCTGCGTCGGATGCTGTCACTTCTTCCATGACATCAGGAGTATAAAACATGCAGCCAACGCCATTTCATCAGTCTTTCTTGTCGTGCAGTGCCCGAAGCAGAAGCAGTTTGCCGGTTGGCCGACTCCTTAAAATTTCGTTTTCGAGTTTCAGACCTGAAGTCTTCAAAAAAGATAAGTACCCCATTGGGGATCCTTTTTTCTTGCTCTAACCGATGTCAGAAAAAATTAACAATTGTCTTGCTTAGGGCAAGCAAATACCTCACAGAGATTTCACTCTTAATGCGTCACCTGTTTAGGCCCAAACCACGACGTCCCTCGCTGTCGGTTTTGTGCCTTGTTCAATGTCTGAACTATTCGTCATCGGGCAATTTTTGTATCTAGTTACTTTAGTTCTCAATCTCTGAACTCTGAAATGGCTTCGTTAAGCCATCCGACTACCGATCTTCCGAAAAAAAAACGTAAGGATAAAGACAGAGACTGACCGCATAGGTCCAAAACTGCTGACGAAGCTTCCGTTAAGCTAGTTGCCAGTCCGCCGGTACTCAGTGAGGTGCTTTCGTAGCCCCTGATACCCGTTACTACAGATTCACAGGCCTCTGCTGAGACCCATTCATAGTCCGGAATGCCGTGAGATGGTTTTTCGACTAGCGAAACTGCGGCTGTCTCTACCTTGGATGGGTCTGGAGCCGCTGTGCAGGCACCGGCTTCTGAGGGTGTATTCAGGCCTTCCAATTTTCATATTAAGCCGACAACTTCGTTTCAAGCTAAGAATACCGAATTCCTCAGGCCTAAAGCTCGCACTACGCCTAGAAAACCGTCGACCAAAGCGCATTCTCAGGCCCATTTGCCTCAAAAACAAATAATTAGAATGGCTGAAGACCTTATTACCTTAATTAGGGGAAGCCAGCCTTCCCCCTCTAAGAGACCTAGAACTGATTTTCTTTCTGATTCTTCTGATCAGGAATCTGATATCTCTGTTACTTCTGACTAGCAAGATTTACCCTTATCTACTTATGAGGATTCTGATGTAGAGGATTCCATTCCCTCTTCTTTTCCCTCCAGAAGATTTTTCTTTTGGTGAAACCTTGCATACCCGTAGGGAGCATTTCCGCTGGGAAAGCCAGGACTATTCTCAGTCCAAAAAGAGACTTGGGGAATTTTTAAACCTGCCTCAACACAGGCCTCTAGCTATCCCTCCTGTTCTGGAGATTGTAGATGATGTTTTCTTGGAATCCAGCCTTACCCCAGACGCTTTGCCTCCAGCTCCCAGGAAACCTGACAGGTACTACAGAGTACCTGACTGTCACAAATTCCTCTTCAAGAATCTTACTGCTACTCCAGAGACCATTTTCCCAAGGACCAAAAGGCATTAAGGCTACTACTGCCAAAAATCCTACCCCTTCTGATAGGGACTCTAGAGCATTAGACAGATGGGGTATGAAGGTATACACTTCTGCTACTTTGGCCATTAGGGCTTTAAATTGTCAGTTTCATATGTTAAAGTATCAGCAGCATATTATGGGACTACTTAAACAGAAAATTATGTTGATTCCTGGCTGTGCTGAACACAAAGATTTACAAGAGTTAATGCATTCTGCTGACCAAGTTGCTAAACATACTTTGCAATGTGGTTTTGATGCTTTAGAATCATCTTGCAGGGCTGCTTTCACTGGGTCTGTACTTAGAAGGCATTCTTGGCTTAAGGAACAAAACTTGCCAGATCATGTTAAAGCTAAATTACTAGATGCACCCTTAAACCAAGAGCGCCTTTTTGGCAACAAAGCAGAAGTCGTCCTCAAAAGGATGGAGGAAAAAGCTAAATTTATGCAAACTGTTAAAGATTTCTTACGAGTACAGCCACCTAGATTCAGTAGGCATTGGCCTTCAAAGAACTGGTCCTTTCCAGTCCCTTCCAGGCATTCTCAGTCCAAACCCAGGAGCAGCAGACCACCAAAACTTCAGTCTCAGGCTGTGCACAGATCTAAGCAGTGGGCAGCTCCCACTTCCAAAGCAGGGAGTAGTAAGCCACCCCTCTATGGAAAAATGGCACGATGACTTATCCTTAACTCTTCCAAGCCTTGCGTAACTACTTGCTCCCTTAGGAGGAAAGCTCGCCCTGCATGCAAAAAACTGGGAACTCATTACCCAAGACAAATGGGTTTTAAACATAGTTTCCCTAGGTTACAGAGTCCACTTCCACTCACTCCCATCCCCAAGTGGATGGCCAGACCTCCCCCCAAATTAGTGGGTGGGGACCCAAAGACAAGTGCTCTCTCTCTCTCCCCCCACTATCAGCAGAACAAAGGGGACATGGTTTTTATTCACGACTGTTCATGGTTCCCAGAAAAGAAAACTCCTGGCATCCTATCCTGGACCTGTCTATTCTCAACACCTTTCTGGTGGTTTGAAAATTCAGAATGCTAACTCAACAGCTTCTTCCTATGCCAGTCAATGATGTCTGGCTGGCAACCCTAGACTTAAAAGAAGCTTACCTGCACATCCCAAAAAGGGAATCCTACAGAAAATACCTATGTTTCAGGGCAGGCTCCATGCACTATCAGTTCTCTGCACTCCCCTTTGGCTTATCTACTGCGCCCAGCCATTGCATTTTGCAGGCAGAGAAATATTCAGATTTACCCATACTTGGACAATTGCCTGATTCAGGCAGAGAGTCAGGACTTGCTATTACAACACCTGTCATTTGTAGAGAGACTTCTAACCTCACTGGGGTACACCATCAACGAGAAGAAATCCCACCTATTACCCTGCCAACAGATTGTATTCCTGGGAGCAAGCTTGAACACAACTTCCCAGATGGCATTCCTCACTCCAGAGAAACAAATTTATTTGACAACCTACTTCAAAGTATTGGCCACAAAAACCCAGCTATCTGCAAGGCAAATCCTGCAAGCCCCTGGGGTTCATGGCCTTTTGCATTCTGTTAATTCCATATGCAAGACTGCATATGAGGAAACTTCAGTGGTATCTAAAAAGTCTATGGTGTCAACATTCTCAGGACCTGGAAACAAGGATTCCTATCATTCCTTGTCTAAGGGCAGAGTTCCTTTGGTGGGCAGAAGCCTGCTACCACAACAAGGGACTCCCTTTTACTCTACTCCCTGCTGCACAAACCCTAACAACAGACTCATCAGACTATGCATGGGGGGTTCACATGGCAGGGCAGTGCATTCAGGGCAAATGGAACCCAAAACTGATTCACTTGCATATCAGTCAAAACTAAATGTTAGCTGTACAGAATGCTCTGACAGCCTTCAAAGATCTTTTTCTTCAAGGACAACTATTGGTAAAGACAGACAATACCACAGTTATGTGGTACATAAGCAGGGGGGACCCATTCCTACCCACTCTGCAGACTAGCCATGGCTCTGTGGAATACAGTCTTGAGCTATCAAGTGAACCTACAAACTCAATTCCTGCCAGGAAACTAAATTCACTGGTAGACGACTTAAGCAGAAACCTCATGGACCCACACGAATGGAAACTGGAACCCAAAATATTCAAGCTCTTGGGGAACAAATGGGGGATACCAGAGGTAGACCTGTTTGCCTCCCCTCAAAACTACCAACTGAACAAATTCTGCACTAGAACTCCCCACAGTCCAGCTTGGAAAGTGGATGCCCTGTCCTTTACCTGGGAAAGCCTCTCAGGTTATGCCTTCCCCCGTCTGCCTCTCCTCTCGAAGGTTCTACTAAAGATCAAACAGGACAAGCCAAGGACAATACTGATTGCACCATACTGGCCACGCCAGCACTGGTACCCCCTTTTGCGCATTCTGACAGTGCTACAACCATGGCATCTGCCTCAGACCCCTTCCCTGCTGTCCCAGCAGACAGGCCAGATTCTGTACCCTCAGCTGCAAACCCTGAACCTTGCAGTCTGGCTAATTCCCTGAGCTCACCTCCAGCAACCCTCAGTAAGCAAGTGCTGGATGTCATTCTTGAGGCAAGGAGGCCTAGTACTATAAAATCATATTCAGAAAAGTGGAAAAGATACTGTTCTTGGAGCCAGGCTCAGGGTATGGGCACAACGTTGCCAAGCTTACCTCATATTCTAGATTATTTAACAGAAATGCTCCACAAGGGCCTATCTTTCTCTTCTGTTAAGATTCATGCCTCTGCCATTTCAGCACATTATAATACTGAGACACCCCTCTTCTCTCATCCCCTGCTAAAACAATTCCTTAGAGGGGCCAAAAATGTAAGACCCCCCCCCCCAGGAGAGCTCCCACTCCAGCCTGGGACCTTAACTTTGTATTGGAAAACCTCACTCTTCCCCCCTTTGAACCAGCTGCTACAGCAGAGTTGAAATTCCTTTCTTGGAAAGCAGCCTTACTTGTAGCCATCACTTCAGCAAGAAGAGTGTCTGAACTGCAGGCCCTCATGGCAGTGGATCCCTTCATTATCTTCCATTCGGACAGGGTTTTCCTCAGGGCTAATCCATACTTTATGCCCAAGGTGGTGTTTAGTGTGGCTCTAAACCAGTCCATTAATTTGCCTACTTTTTTCCCTAATCCTCAAAATGAAGGGGAAAGGATACTGCATTCTCTGGCCGTGCAAAGACAGCTTAGAATATATTTGGATAGGACTAAGCCTCCCAGAAAATCTGACCAACTGCTAGTTAGCTTTGCTGCAGGGGCAGAGGGGAAGGCCATTTCAAAGCAAACCATTTCCAAATGGATAGCCCACTGCATTCATTTCTGCTACAAGCACCATGGAAAACCTACCCCACAGGGGATAAAATCACATTCCATCAGAGCTACATCTGCCTCTAGGGCATTTCTCAGAGGAGTCCCTACCAGGGACATCCTGGAAGCTGCTATCTGGAGCTCTGTACATACTTTCACCAAGCATTACCACCTGCCTATCTTTTCTAAATCCAGAGCTGGATTTGCCACAGCAGTCTTACAGGGCCTGATTACTAGCCCTAATGCTCTTTAACTACCTCCACCCTTCCTTAGCTTTGGGAATCAACCCAAATGTGATGACTGCAACAGTGAAACACGAAGAACATAGTACAGTTGTGTACACTTACCATAAATGTAGATGTTCGAGTGTATTCACTGTTGCAGTCCTGGTTACCCTTCCTCCAGCCCCTTGACTTCTCTTGACTTTTACCTTTCCTTCTTTGTTGGCATGTATTATATCATGTGTATTTGCTTTTTGCTAGGGATGTTCCATACCATATAATTGCTTCCTATTATGGGGGCACCTGACATCTGGGGCAAGAAAAACTGATGTAATGGTGTCGGCTGCATGTTTTATACCCCTGACGACCTGATGTCATGGAAGAAGTGACAGCATCCGATGCAGAAATCCGAAGACTCTGGTATTTAGGCTGGCTATGAGCTACCTGCAGGCAGATAACCCAAATGTGTTGACTGCAACAGTGAATACACTCGAACATCTACATTTATGGTAAGTGTACACAACTGTACTTTCTGATTTTAACCTAAAAGTCTGACAGTGCCCTAAAAGGAAAGCCATGTATAAGTTTTGAGATACGTTTCCTATTTTCTGTATAAATAGGCTGATCTGGGATGTCCGGTGTCAAAAATGCAATAAGAAAATTACCGAGTTTAGAAGTTTTAGACTAGCACTAATGGAGTGTGGGAGAAGTGATGTTAAAATCAGGTAATTATAAAATAAATATTTAAAGCACAACCAAACTGGTTTACATCCTATTTATTTGCAGAGAAAACCTGAATGATATTCTTTAAAATATTATTATGAAAGCCTGAAAATTGTATGTGTTCAATGGGCTTTGATTCTTGAAGGAACAGAAGCACTGGTCCAGATGAGAACATAAATTATCCTTAGCCGTTGTCTGTCAGAATTCCTGAAGGGGATCTGTTGGTACCTATTTCTTCACTACCATCCCATCAGTCATTGGGCACACTGACCTAAAGACTTGTTTTGTTCCAGCAAGAAAAGGTCAGTGGATGTGAAAAATATTAAGATATTACTGATGGTGTTGACAGCGTCTTAACATTGCCTGAAATTAAGTTTTTGTGAGATTATTCTTGTGGGCCAGCATGTCTCACTTTCCCCTTCCTTATCTAAGAAATCCCCTTTTTGAAACTGCAGACCCACCATTGGGTGCTATGGTTTTGTTATCATAGACAGTGGTATCTGGGTTTGAAGATAGGTTGAACCACATCTGCCTTGGTTCCAGTTCTACTTGTATGGAAGTCTTAATGTCAGTCCTGTATTCTCTCAACTCTCCCTAGGGCTAGGACATCTGTTGGATTAGCTATGAGTGGATCTTTGCCTTATCACTTCTAGAATGTTTAATAACTTTGGGTGCTTGTGTCATGGTGACTGTATACAAATATCAGGGATTGCAAGGGCGTCCTTGAATTTCTTAAGTTTGTGTAAGGACAAAATCTGTGTATTTGGTTCAGTGCTTGTGTTTATAATCTATTCTGTATGGGTAGAATAATGAAATGTTACTGATTTTATTAGTCTTGTATTTTGTTATGTTTAGAAAGGCAATAGTGTAGGTGAACAAGCCTAAGGCTTTGGCAAAGTAGTGTGGGTACATAAGGGAATGCAAGCGGTAGCATTCATATAGCTGTCATAAGGTGGACTTGGTGATGGTTTACTAGTGGAGGTGTCCTACCAAATTCTTCTGGCCTTTCATCAGAAAGCTATTTTTGCAGCCTTCTCCCAGAAAGTCAATACCCATTGCCAACATATCTTTGAGGTGCATGGCTAAGTGATGTGGGTACCTGAGTGAGTGGGAAGGGAAGAGTACAGGAGTAATGTCTCTGCTTCATGTAGACTTGGAAGTATACCACTGCAGCCATCTTGCAACATTCCTATGCCCTGCTTCCCTTAGGCAAGCATCATATAACATACTACATCAGAAGTACATTTTTCTAATTTCATCTTCACTCTTTTACTTCATACTTCAAATGCATTTTAATTATTTTTTTTATTATTAGAACTATAGCTACCTTATATGCAGAAAATAACTTTTGCAATCCACTTAAGTGTTTTAGAACCTAAATACCCCATTCACATTGATTTCAAAGGAAAGGGATCATAATATACTTTAAGGGCCCAACACGACTAGCCGTTGTTGTACATGTCTAAATTGCAAATGTTCTTCGTTCCCCATTGCTGCAGTTCTTACTATTGGGTATAGTCCGCGTCCAGTCGGCCCGAATACCAGAGTATAAGGCTGACGTCGGTCAGGGCGCATTAGACTGACGTCAGTACGTCAGGGTACTAATGCGCATGACCGACGTCATATCCTCAGTCTTTTTTGCCGCATGGTCCGATGCAGAAGCAGTTTTGCGAGTGCAGGTTGGCGTTCTGAAATATTTCCGAAACCGGAGTTTCAGACCGAAACAGAGTTGGCTAAGTACCCCGTTGGGGAACAGTTTGGTTTTTTCTTGCCTCAGTATTTAACCGGATGACAGAAAAAGTGAATAACTGTATTTCTTGTGGGAAACAGATACCTCATAGGGATTACCATACCTTGTGTATACCTTGTTTAGGGCCTGAGCACGACGTTGTTGGTTGCCGCTCTTGTGCTAGGTTTAACAAACGCACTATTAAGAGGAGGTTAGACTGTGCCAGGTTAGTGTTTGGGAAGCGTTGCAATTATAAAATGCCGCCGGATGCTCCGCGCCCGCTTCCCAAGAAGCGCAAGGACAAAACAGCGAAGCCTAGGGTTGATGAACCGCAGTCCCGGACGCCGGTTCTTTAGAAGGCTCAGTGGAGCCAGAGGTTTTGCCAGGAGTTTCCATGGAGTCTCAGGCAGAAACTTTACTGTTACAGGATGTGCCTTCTCAGGAGGTAGGCCAGGCTGAGGGGCTTCTCAGGTAACTGTTCTTGCCTCTCTTCCCAAGGTAGTTAGAGCCTCTCCTTCTGTTGCCAAAACTTCTTTGAGAGGTCGGCCTAGTTCAGCTTCAGTGGGGGCTTCTCCTAGCATTTCGGGTTCTGTACCTAAGAAACATATGCTTAAAATGGCAGAAGATTTGATTACTATGATTAGAGGTTCTATGCCCCGCCTGATAAGAGGCCTAGGGTGGAACCGAGTTTGATAGTTTTGAACAGTGTTCAGAGGCTTCAGAGTCTTCTGGAAGACTTGCAGGAGTATCCTACTTATTCTGATTCTGATGTGGATGATTCCACTCCTACAGCTTCTCCTCCTGAGGATTTCTCATTTTCAGAGACTCTGCATTCCATGAGGGAGCACTTTAAATGGGAAGGCCAGGATTACTCTGATTCCAGGAAAAGGCTTAGGGAATTCTTGTTTTATCCCAGCATAGGCCCTTAGCTATTCCTCCTGTGTTGAATGTGGTGGAAGATGTTTTGCAGAGGCTTCCTGAACCCTGACTCTTTGCCTCCTGCTCCTGTTAAGCCTGATAGGTATTATAGGGTGCCCGAAGCTCATAAGTATTTGTTTAAGAGTCCTAGGGCGGACCCAGAAACTATTTCTCAAGGGCCTAAAGGTGTTAAGGCTTCTGTGGTTAAAAATCCTGTTCCCACTGATAAAGAGGCAAGGGCTTTGGATAGGTGGGGAAAGAAAGTGTATACTTCTTCCACTCTAGCCATGAGAGCGTTGAATTGTCAGTTTCACATGCTAAAATATCAGAATTATCTCCTTTCACAATTAAAATCTAAGGTGGATGCTTTGGCGGAAGGTATTGAGTGTAAAGAGTTGCTGGATTTGGTTCATGTGTCTGAACAAGTGGGTAAGCATTCTTTGCAATGTGGTTTTGATGCTGTACAGGCCTCCTCGAGGGTGGCTGCTACTAGTTCTGTTCTTCGCAGGCATGCCTGGTTGAAGGATCAGAATTTAGCTGAGCATGTTAAGACAAGGATTTTGGATGCTCCTTTACAGTCTGATGTGTTGTTTGGATCGCCTGTGGAAGCAGTTTTAAAGAAAATGGAGGACAAAGCTAAGTCTATGCAAACTGTTAAAGATTTTTGCAGGTGCAGCCAAGTTTAGTAGAAATTGGCCTGCTAAGGGGTGGACATATCCTGCTTATGATTCCCAGTCTAGGGGTAGGTCTAGGCGTGGTAGGGGCAGGGCTCAAGGTTCTTTTAGGCCTAGAACAGGAGTTCACCTGCTCAGACTTCTGGTGAGGGCAGGGGTCAGTCCTTTCGTAAACAGACCCAATGACCTGTCTTTTCAGCTGCCAGTAGATTCTTGTCTGGCAGCTCCTTTGGGAGGAAGACTGTCTCTTTTCAAAGAAAATTGGGATTTAATTACTCAAGACAAATGGGTGTTGGATATCATTCACCACGGTTACAGATTTTATTTCCATACAATACCCCCTTTCAAAGGCATGCCAGACGTTCCTCCTCCACAAAGAAAAGAGGCTCACAAGCAAGTTTCTCAGTTACTCCAGTTGGGGGCCATTCAGCCAGTCCCTGTATCAGAAAGGGGCTTAGGATTTTATTCTCGCCTGTTCCTAGTACCAAAGAAGGGGAACACGTGGAGACCAATTTTGGATTTATCTCTCCTCAACACTTTTCTGGACATTCCCAAGTTCAAGATGTTGACGTTACAACAGCTTTTACCTCTGCTGGGCAAAGATCACTGGATGGTAACTTTAGATCTCAAGGAAGCTTACCTTCATGTGCCTATAAGGCTAAGTTGCAGGAAGTATCTGCGGTTTCGAGCTGGAAATTCTCATTATCAGTTCTCTGCATTGCCCTTTGGCTTATCTACTGCCCAGAGTATTCACAAAGGTTCTGGCTCCAGTGATAGCTTACTTCAGGCTTCAAGGAATTCAAATCTATCCTTACTTGGACGACTGCCTGATTCTGGCTCAAGAAAAGGAAGACCTTCTACAGCATCTGGAATATGTTATAGCAGTGCTAAGATGCCTAGGGTATTCTGTGAACGAAATAAAGTCCAGTCTAGTACCCTCTCAAGACATGTGCTTTCTGGGTGTGAGACTGAATACAGCAGCCCAGATGGCCTTTTTAACCCCGGACAAACAAAAGAGTCTATCACTTTACTTCCATCAACTATCTCATCAGTCCGTGCTGACTGCAAGGACAGTCCTTCAAGCATTAGGGTTCATGGCATCTTGTATTCTGGTGCTTCCCAATGCCAAACTGCATATGAGGAAGCTACAATGGTATCTCAAAAATGTATGGACACAGCACTGCCAGGATTTGGACACTGTCATTCAAATAATACCTTGCCTTCAGAAAGAATTTTTGTGGTGGGCTCAGGAATGTCACCTAAACAAGGGACTCTCTGTGACCCGGCCAGAGGCGAGTCAGATTTTAACGACAGATGCCTCGGACATTGCTTGGGGAGCTCATCTAAATGGAAAGTGGATACAAGACAACTGGCCTGCCAGACTACAGCATCTACATATCAACATGAAGGAGATGTTAGCAGTCCAGTTTGCATTAATGGCTTTCAAGGAGTTACTTCTTCCAGGGCAGGTGTTGATTCTAACAGACAACACAACTGTCATGTGGTACATCAACAAGCAAGGGGGAACACATTCTTATCCTCTATGCAGGCAAGCAATGATTTTATGGGAGACTGCGCTAAGCTTGCAACTAACTCTTCAGGCAAGGTTTCTGCCGGATGCACAGAACTCCTTAGCAGTAGAGTTAAGCAGTCAAATCATGGATCCCCACAGTGGAAACTGGATCTTCATGTATTTCAAAATTGACAGTGTCATGGGGAACTCCAGACATAGATCTGTTCGCTTCTCCACTAAACCACCAGCTGCCACAGTTTTGCACAAAGGGGTTTCATCACACAGCTTGGAAAGTGGATGCTCTGTCTTTCAGTTGGAAAAATCTTCATGTGTATGCCTTTCCTCCTCTGCCTCTTCTTCCAAAGGTACTATTAAAGGTCAGACAAGACAGGCCAAGGATGATTTTGATAGCTCCAGATTGGCCTCGGCAACACTGGTACCCACTACTACGGAGTCTGGTAAGGAAGCCTCCATGGCCTTTACCTCTGATTCCTCATCTGTTATCTCAGAAGGATGGTCATCTGCTCAATGTCAAGCTTCACTCTCTTCATCTAACAGCCTGGCATATTCTGTGTTGAAACACAGCAGGTCTCAACTTCCTCAACAAGTTTTAAATGTGATTATGGAAGCTAGAAGACCTAGTACAAGGAAAGTGTACGCAGAAAATGGAAGAGATTTTTATTTTGGAGTACAGCAAAGAATTTGCAGGTTTCTGAGCCTAATTTGAGTGTGGCTCTTCAATATCTTACTGAGTTATTGGACAAAGGTTTGTCCTTCTCTTCCATTAAGATTCATGCTGCAGCAATTTCAGCTCACTATGATTGTGATCCACCATTGTTTTCGCATCCTTTGTTCAAGCAGTTTCTAAGAGGGGCAAAGAATATAAGACCCCACGAGAGCTCCTACTCCTGCTTGGGATCTCAGTTTTGTGTTGGAAAAACTTACTCTACAACCTTTTGAGCCTCGGCTACTGCTGAATTGAAATACTTGTCATGGAAGACTGCTTTTCTGTTGGCTATTACTTCTGCAAGAAGGGTGTCTGAGTTGCAGGCCCTTATGGCAGTAGAGCCATTTCTGATTTTCCATAAGGATAGGGTATCATTACGTACTAATCCTTCCTTTATGCCTAAGGTGGTTTCTAGTGTGGCTTTAAACCAAACTATTCATTTGCCTACTTTTTATGCAGACCCCAAAATAAAGGGGAAAAGATTTTGCACACTTTAGATGTACACAGGCAATTGCGTTATTATTTAAGCAGGACTAAGGATTTCAGGCAGTCTCAGCAGTTGTTTGTTTCTTTTGCTTTGAGTTCACAGGGCAAGCCTGTGTCAAAACAAACTATTTCTAGGTGGATTGGCTTTTGCATTGCATTTTGTTATTCCCATCATGGCAAGGAGATTCCAGCTGGGATTAGGCCTCATTCCACTAGGGCTACTGCCACTTCAACAGCTTTTCTAAGGGGGGTGGCAACTAAGGATATTTTGGAAGCAGCTACTTGGAGTTCAGTGCATACTTTCTCTAAGCATTATCACCTTCCTATCTACTCTAAGTCTAGGGCTGGTTTTGCCACAGCTGTTTTGCAAGGCATGTTGTCAGCTCCTGCTTCTTTATGATTTGCCAGCCTCCCTTACCTCTGCTTTGGGATTCTACCCAATAGTAAGGACTGCAGCAATGGGGAACGAAGAACATAGTACAGTTTTGTACCTACCATAAATGTAGATGTTCGAGGATCCCCATTGCTGCAGTCCAATTTACCTCCCTCCTTCCCTCTGTGTTTAGGGGTGGTTGTGTAGGTGAGGTTACATGCTTATATTTTTGTATATATTCTTGTATATATTGTACATATGTTTGGTGCAGGTATTTTGGGCCTTGTCTTTTTAGGGTCTTCTGACATCTGGGGCAAGAAAAGACTGAGGATATGACGTCGGTCATGCGCATTAGTACCCTGACGTACTGACGTCAGTCTAATGCGCCCTGACCGACGTCAGCCTTATACTCTGGTATTCGGGCCGACTGGACGCGGACTATACCCAATAGTAAGGACTGCAGCAATGGGGATCCTCGAACATCTACATTTATGGTAGGTACAAAACTGTACTTTTCTGTTCAAAATTACAATATTGCTTTATGTCTTATTTATATTGGACAATAAAAGGTCATTAATATTTCAAAACTTCACACTAATTGTACACCCCCCAATCAGTATGCCCGTTGTAAAGTGAACATATCCCAATAGAAAGATGTCCGGTCCCTTTATTGGTGAGTGGCTGGACTTTGTGCTGTTAGGAGATGCTATCTTCAAATATTTTAAAAGGGGCAGGGCAAAATATGAGAAAACAAAAAAGTTAAAAGGTACAGTACTGGTAATGCGACTGATCAGTCTTTTTAACTGATCTCACAACTGTCCAGACTTTAGGAGAGTGTCTTTCACTTTCCTCATATATTCACCCTGTTTGTCAGTCTTCTGGTAATGCTGTTAATTTCAATAAATAAGTTAAAAAAAAAAAAAAAAAAAAAAAAAAAAAACCGAGGCAAACTGATGTCTGTATGCTCCTTTCCATGGCAGCTCACTAGCACTGTACTGATGTACTGTGCAAGCATGCAGACATGCATACCATCCTCATGCACAGTACGTCAGTAAACTGTGAAGAAGGTGCACGAACACTAAAATGCTGTTGTATAAAGGCGTCATTTAAGAAAGATTAGCAATTTCTTAATTTTCTTATGTTATAGCAATAACCCATGACTGGGTGTGAGAATCACAGGATTTACCCATGGATGGCTATGTTTGATCTCTTGGACTTCACCTTCGTGATCAAACCACACCAACTGTAGGTAAATCCTGTAATAACTACAACTAGTCATGGGTTATTGGTAAATTATATCACACAAGCGTAATGCAGAAAAGACACATTTGTCCATGTAGTCTGCTCTTTTGATGCAGCTAACTTTGGTTCTACCCTCCCCATACTTTATCACCACAGTCTTTTCATGTCTTCCTGAAAGCTTCTGTGGGCCTTCAATCTGCAGACTCCTACGATATCTATCATGTTCCATTCATCCAGAATCTTTTTTTAAAAAAGTGAAAAGGATTCTTTTGTGTCAAGATAGAAGTCATTGCCTTTATTTTTGTAGTTGTCTGTCTTCTCAACCACCTCGATGTCTTTCCTCTTCAGTTTTGAGTCATAGGTTCATAGGTTCATAGGTTTATACTAGGCTATCTGCCCTAAGGCATTTATAAGCGTAGCCCAAATTTTTGTGGCTTACGCCACCCCTTATATGAAAAAATACTGTGCCCATTAGTTTGTTGTGCCTCTGTCCAGCAGTGACACAGAGATGATTCCCGGGGTAAACCTACGATCTCCCATCCACAGGTCAAGATTTCTCTTGAACAGAGCCAGCGAGGTTCTCTGCCTCACATGGACCGGGATTTTATTCCACAGCATAGGGAGTCTCTGAGTGATAAATCTATCCCTCCAGCACGTCCTATTTATATCCGTGCGAAGGTTTAAGTCGCTTGCTCTTGTGGTTTTGGTGGATTTGGATTTTTTGAGGTGGAGCATGTCCATTAATTCCGGGTTGGACATGGCCTTGTATGTCAGGCACATGTCACCTCTGAGCAGACGGTATGTGACTGAATAGAGCTGGAGTTTCTTCAATCTGGCAGCATATGACAGATTTTGGAGTCCCTTTATCCTTTTGGTGAGGAACTTTTGGGGTCTCTCCAATTGCTGCAGATGTCGGGTGAGATACATCCCGAATGGGGCATTGTACTCTATCATTGGTCTGATAAGTGAAGAGTACAGGGGAACAATGACCTCACTAGATCTGGATGTGAATCCCTTCGTGATCAGGTGGGCAATGTAGAAGGTCTTTCTAACCACTTTAGCAACGTGAGTGTCAAAAGAAAGGCCACTGTCAACCTGGGTCCCCAGGTCCCTGATAACCTCTTCTGTGCTTAGTGGATTGCCACCTATATGGTAGCTTGGGGTTACCTTGTTTTTCCCGAAGGGTATGACTATACATTTTTTGGCGTTTAACCTCAGGCCATGGCTCTGGCACCAGCTGTCTGTTTCCGTGAGTCCCTTCTCCAGGATATCCGTGTCCGATGCACTTTCCACTATGGCGCCCAGTTTGCAGTCGTCTGCAAGCTTTGTCAGCCAAAGTCCTCCCATGTTGGCCTGTACTTCTGAGAAGTAGATGCCGAACAATAGGGGGCCAAGGACTGAGCCCTGTGGGACACCACTTGTGACCGGCTTGGAGTCTGACATAGCGCCAGCAACTCTAACCCTGTGGGTTCTGTCCTTAAGCCAGTTTGCAACCCATCTTGTGACATATGGGTTTACATTTAAGCTGGTAAGTTTTTCTACAATACCCGCGTGGGGTATTGTGTCGAAAGCCTTTGCAAGGTCAAGGTAGGCTGTATGGACTGCCTTTCCCTCATCAATGGCCTTGGTGACTGTTTCGAAGAAGTCGACCAAGTTCAAAAGGCATGATCTTCCCTTGACGAAGCCAAACTGGGTCGGGTCCAATGTCTGCAAGTCCCCTATATCTTTGTTTATGAGCTCCATTATGATCCTCTCCATAGCTTTGCAGACTAGACTTGTTAAGCTTATGGGCGGTAATTACCAGGGTCCGTAGAGGCACTGCCTTTGTGGAGTGGGACCACAGTTGCCGTCGCCACTCCTTGGGCACGTATCCTGTGGTAAGGCTGAGATTAAACAGCTGCCTTATGTGCGGTTTAATTCCTCATTTAGCTCGTGTAGCACACAGCCGGGGACACCATCCGGTCCCATTGATGCTGTGTTTTTAGCTTTAGAGAGAGCAGCTTTCACCTGCGCATTTGAGATGTCTGGGAGGCTACACTCCGCTGGGATAGTTATCTCTCCTTTAGGGGGAGGGGGGTGAAGTTTGCACTGAACCTGTCTGCCAGTATGTGGGCAATGTCTGTGGGTTCAGTGATTTTTGTATCATTTTGGACTAATTCTGAGCATATCTGGGAGTTTCCACCCAGGTTCCTAACATAGCTGAAAAGGCCTTATGATTGTCCTTTGAATCCATGGCAATTTTTCTCTCAAAATTGGCCTTAGTTGATTTTATGAGTGCTCGTATTTTTTTACTAATAATGATCAGGGGTGATTTCCCTTTTATGGATTTTGTTCTATCATGTAATAGCTTTCTCCTCTTATTGTAAAGTTTGTTAATGGCTGGGGTCCACCAGACTGGACATTTGCCCTTTGTGGAAAGAGTCTTGGTTTTATTTGGGATTGCCTGATCCATGCAGTCCTGGAGGTGTTCATAGAAGGCATTTGTAAGGGCTTCCGCAGCTTGGGTTGTGGTTTCCGCTGGCTCAGGGGCCTTGAAGGATACCACACCAGTCTTGAGTAGTGTGAAGTTTGCTTTAGAGAAGTTCTTCACTGTGGTCTTTTTTGTTTGGGGTGGGGCGGGATGTGGATTTCCAGTGAGATTAGTTTATGATCAGATCTCACCAATGAGGGATATACTTCCGGTGTGGAGCATTTTGTCCCCATGTTTGTGATAATGAGATCTAGTATAGTTTCTCCTCTCGTGGGAACAGTGACTAGCTGTTCCATGGCATTTGAATTTATGAACTCCAGGAACCGTTGGGCTAGAAAGTTAGGGCTTGAGTAATGTTCCCAGTCTATATTCGGGTAGTTGAAGTCACCCAATATGATAGTGTTTGGAGATACATTTATACCCTCCAGTGTCTTAAGGAAGGCTGTGTGGGGTTCCTGAATTTGAGAGGGTGGCCTGTAGCATGCTACAATTTGTAGAGCAGTTTTGCTTATGGTTAGTTGCACCTGGATGGTTTCCGAAGCTTCGTGCGTTGCCACCAACCTGGAGGTGTGGGTATCCTTTATGAATATGGATACACCCCCTCCTTTTGTGGTGTGGTCCGGGTTTTGGGGCCGGAACGCATGATATGAGGTAAAACCTAATAGTGCCGGGGTGCTCTCAGGAGCCTTGAACCAGGTTTCAGTTACAGCACAGACATCGATGTTCTCCATACTGAGAAGGGCCTCGAGTGCGTGCATTTTGAGATTTAGACTTCTGGCATTGAGCAGCATTACCCTCAGTTTCTTCCCATTTTTGTTTTCTAGGGTGGTAGGTTTAGAATTTGAGCCTTGCCTAAAAAAGGCACTATGGGGGTGGCAAGAGCCTTAGCCAATATCCGTAATCCCAGGGGTGACGGGTGCAAGCTGTCCCTTGCGAAGCAGCGTGGCTTCTCAAGCATGTCATCCCAGGCAGACAGACACTGGATCCCCTTTGAATGACACCAGACATTAAGCCAATTGTTAAAGCTGATCATCTTGTCTCTATATTGTGGCATCATTCTTGGTGAAGGAAGGATACTGCTCAGGGTCAGGGTCATACCTGCCTGGGCTACATAATCAGAGAGCTCCTCTATGTCTCTTTTCATGTAGTCCAGGGAGGTACGTCTCAGGTCGTTCACACCAGCATGGACAATGATTGTGTCATATTTGTACTTGCCGTGGAGTGACCCGAGTGCATGTGTTATGTGGCGGATTCTAGCGCCCGATAGGCAGCTTACTGTGACCCTCTCCTTGTTCAGCCTGGTGAGTGGGATGTCAGTGTGTCTGACTATGGAGTCACCTATGACAAGTATGTTTGGTGTTGTATTTGGCCTTAAGGGCTGTGACTGCTTTGCGCACTGCTTTTGTTTTTTATGTGTTGCTTGTGGGGTGTCTTGAGGTAGCAGTTGTTTGGGTGTCTGCTTTGGAGGCCTCTGCTGTTTAGGTAAATTTTTACTCTGAGCCTCCGGGTATGTCTTTGTGTGTTTATGTGTTTGATTCAGTGGTGTGGTAGCATTATGTGAGGCTGGTTTTGTGGTGTGTGTTGTTGCCTTCTCCTCCTGTCTGGTCTTGCCAGTCCTGAGTTGAGAGAGCCCCCAGCACAATCCATTTAATATCATAGGTTCAAATTTCATGTCCTTTCTGATCTGTTTTCTATCAGATTGAATGTACCCAGTTACACAAAAGCATCTACATTTTCTCTTCCTTCATTTCCATTACCATTCATGTGGCTCTCCTTTGCAATCTCTTGACTTGTTTTTATGAAGAGACGGTGAACAAGTGTATTTCATACTGATGGCTGATGAGCACTTGTAGTAGGTCGTGGAAATGTTGCTGGATTTGCAGCATTTCATTATGCAGTGTTTGTATATAGTTAATGTTGTTTGCAGCTTGCTCATTTAGCACACCTTGCATTCTGATGATGACTATAACAGTAGCTGCATAAAGAGCAGCTGTAGTGTGTATAGCACATGCTGGAGGACCATGCTCTTCTGTTTAATTTAAACAAATGTGAATATATGTTTCTTGGTCTGAAATTAAACTACTACTCTCCGTTTTATGTGCCTTATGTCTGTAGTTCATCTCATGGGTTCATGTTGTAAACCTTATACTTTTCATTTGTCAAACTTTGTCAGTGGTTTGGTTTTCTCAGTTATGTAGTCTGAGTATCTGAAATGCAAAGTTGCTATACTGTTTTAGCTGCAGAGTGAGCCCACAAATAAAAAAATGAATGTGTTTAGTTTTTGATTGTCAAATGGGTATTGCTGTAGTAATGCTATATTTCTCCCTGGTATGTGTGATTATTCAGGGAATCCATGTGTTATTTACTGTTTGTACGTATGTATGTATGTATATATATATATATATATATATATATCTAAAATGTGCGTGTGTGTGTGTGTGCTTGTACATTGGACTCTGTATAAACAATTACATTAACAAGCTTTTTTTTTATTCCACAGACCTGGTATTATCTTCACTACAAACATCAGTGCTCTCTGTTGCAGAACATGTTTTGGAGTTTATTCTGAGAAGATTGACAAGTGAATTACATCAAGTAAGTTTACTCAAGTTTGCAAGTATTATTATTATTATTTTTTTATATTATTTCTTAACTGGGACAACAAATAAATTAGACAACTGATTTTTCCTGATGAATTATTCTGCTTGATTTTGTATCCCAAAAACTGAAATATAGATACCTAAGTTAATTAGTAAGTCTCACACAATGAAACTGTGACCGTGAATTGGTTAGGAAATAGTGATTATCTTAGGTCTGCTTTATGTACTGCTGCTGTGTAAATAGGTTGGAAAGCCATTAGAAATCGCCATTTTCCTGTGAAAAACTATATGATCCTCATCTTGTCTCAGACAGGAAACATTTGGCTTTATTGCATGTTGCTGAATGTACACTTTTCTGTTTTAAAACTTGGCCTTGAAGTTGTGATTCTTAAAAGTATGTTTTTTGTGGTCTCTGAGTGCTTTTGTTAGTTTGAGGAAACATCTTTTATCAAAATTTTTTATTGCCTTTGAGCTTCATAAATATTGGCAAGGAAGAAAGGTGCACCTTAAAGTCTGTATGTATGTATACAACAATTCTCAGTCTGCTAAACCAGCTCTGTTGGCATAGAAGGACAAAGCCCTGACTATGGCCCAGGTGTCTCGAGTTTGATTTGCATCTCATGTGCTTGACAGAGCTGGCAGGGAGGATGTATGTGTCCATCCTAGGAGGGGGGTGGGGCAGGGGGGGGGGGCAGATCTGGTCTCTGTTTTGTAGCAATCTTTCAGAGGAAGGAGATGGGCATGTGACCTGGGGGGCAGATGTGTGGTATATCAAGCAACAGAGATGGGTGATCGCCTTCATTGTGTAAGTATATAGTAGCATAAGGGAGCCTTACTTTGATGGAGGTCATACATCCTTCTGTCCAGGGGAAGGGAGTAGTTCGGCTAATAGCAAAAATGTTCTCATTGTCAGGATCCAGTCATGGGTGTAAGCAACCGTAATGGCTGCCTGATTGATGCCAGCTCAAGTTGGATTGGGGATGCTTGATGGGCGGCAGGCACAGAAGCAAAAAGCACATGAGAGGAAAGAACAATTAAAACTCTGATAGTTCTTACCAAAATAATGCATAGAAATACTGTACCTTGAATTTCTTTACACAGTACATCAATAAACTGTGAAAAAGGTGCAAGAACACTAAAGTGCTGTTATACAAAGGCATCATTTAAGAAAGATAAGCAATTTCTTTCTTAAATAATTTCAGTATGTAATAGCAGTAACCCATGACTGGGTGTGGGTGTCACAGGATTTACCTACAGTTGGCTTTGTTTGATCACTTGGGCTTCATCCTCATGATCAAACCGCACCAACTGTGGGTAAATCCTGTGATAACTACAGCTAGTCATGTGTTATTACTAAATTATATCACACAAGTGTAGTGCAAAAAAGGCAAATTTATCCATGTAGTCTGCCCTTTGGATGAAGCTAACACTGTGCAGTTCTACCCTCCCCATATTTTAGCACCACAGTCTTCTCATGTCTTTTTGGAAGCTGCAGTGGACCTACAGTTTGCAAATTTGTGCGATATCTGTCATGTTCCATTCATCCAGAATCCTTTTTTTAAAAGTAAAAAAGATTCTTTTGCATCCAGATAGAAGTCATTGTGTTTATTTTTGTAGTTGTGTGTCTCTTCCTACTCACCCTCATGTATGTTTTTTCTCTTCAGTTCTGAGTCCCTATCACTACCCATTTAATATTGTAGATGCACATTTCATGTCCTTTTCAATCTGTTTTCTACCAGATTGAATGTACCCAGCTCCACAAAAGCCCTTCATTTATTTGTTCTTGTTCTCCTAACGAGAAGAAATTTCCTCGTACATCCTTCTAATATTAATGGCAGGTTATTAGAGACCTGATTGAGCAGAATTACGAAATTCCACTAAAAAAGGGTTGTCTGACTTACTTTTCCCTTAATTTCCCCCCAACCATGATCCTTTCCCTCAATTTAACTAAAAGTGAAACCAATTTATTCTTGCTAATTGACAGCCTTGCAAAGTATTCAGTTTAAGGCTAGTAAGTACACTTACCCTGTGGTGGGTTAGACAGACAGTTGTACCTAATGACATCTCTCTGCCCACAGGACACACCCAGGCAGCATTAGTCTAGGATATAGTGTGATTTGAAGTCCTAGAAATTGGCTACATACATTTTGAAAGGTTGCTAGTGTATCATTAACCTGTGTTTCTCCATTAGATGATTATAGTTTGCGTCTGATTCCCCACACCACCAGCATATTGATTCACATCATAGTTAATTTCAGCTAAGGACCCTGCTCCTTTGTTTCCTAAACTCAGTAAAAGTGTGAGAAATTAAGACTGTAAAAAGCAAAGCAAGGGACCTCCATGCTTTCATGACACACTTTTTTTTTTTTACTAGGGATAAGGCATACTATGTGTGCCATACAGACTTAATAGTCCCTGCCAACATTTGCAGTCTTTGTCCTGCAGCTTCATTGAATAACTGGCTGAACATAAATGCAGCATATTCTTTTTGAGCCCTAAACATGGGGGGGGGGTTCATTGTGGGAGATGACAGAAGAATCCCCTTGCACCCATTTTTCTAGGAATCTTACTTTGTCCAGCAGTGCCTCATGTTTGGATGCACACTTTTGATAACAGTTTTTTTGTAAAGGGAGCCCAGCAGTCAGGTGGATGCAGTATCATAGGAAGAAGTGTGTATGCCTTGGAGAGGCAGGTGGCAGTAATGGAGCAGTAGTAAAAGGTTGACTCAGAATTGCTTTCATTGAGCTCCAGGTCCATTCTTTTATTTTTCTAGTGCTGTTCCCTGCCGTCAGGCTCTTTCCTTTAAGTTAGTCCTTCTTCCGACTGGGTTGGGTTGAGAGTTGAGCTGAGGAGCAGAAACATCATCTGTAGGGTTTGAATTTTTTATTTTGTCTTACCAAAGTTCCACCTGCACTAGTCTTGCTAATGAATAGTCAGGGATCACACTGACCAATCATCTGTAATATCATTCTACTCTGTGACTGTAGGCACAGAACAAAAAAAAGTCAAAATTACCCAAGGATGCCATTTCACTGTAACTCAACTGCTACCTGAGCTGGTAATATGGCTATGTCCAGCCAGTTCAGAAATTAATGAATTATGAGAGCACTGAAGGTGCTTGATGGTAAGGATGGAGAGGGGCAGATCAAATTAAGATGAGCCTGGTAAGAATGGCAAAGAAACAAAAATGACATTAATCACCAAAAATATAAACAGCTGTGCAACCAAGCAAAAAATAAAAACATAAAGATAAGAAAAAATATTTCTCCCAACAATTAACCACCCACAAAAACAACCCAAAAAAATGTTGGCATACGATTTCCCAACTCCTCACCCTGGGACCAAAGATAATCCATCTCCAGCCACCGATAAAACACCATCCCAAATAGCAGAGGCATTCAACACACATTTTATAGACAATATACTCAAACTACTCAATCAACCCAACAAACCCTCACCCCATGCACTACCCCAGCCCCTCCAAAGCTAATGCAAAAAACCCCTCTTCTCCTTCCTTCCTTTCCCTCTCAGGGCACACCTACTACTGACAAATAAATAAATACCTATAAAATAGCATATTTTAAAAAAAGGGGTTATAAAATAATATATACTGAAAATGTATGTGTTAAAAATACAGTGTATGTTACGGATGCATAGAGTCAAAATTTGATAAACCTATACATTCATGAATATGTAAAAATAGATAAAATTGAATAAATATATGTAAAAATCAATAAAAATGTTAGATAAATGTCACTGCTTCATCTTTGCGGACTCCTTAATTTCAGCACACAAGCTAGGGAACAAAAGTCATTTAAACCGGGTAAATTATATGCGTTTGCTTTAATTTGCCACACTAGCTCTCGCAATTCAAGTCTCAAAGACAAGGGTCCAACTCTAAGGTCACATTCAACCTGATTGGTAGCTGTAAAGGTGAAACCCTGTTCAGGGTTTTCTTGAATATGTTTAGCTATTTAAATTATACCAGCTGTCACCCCTTCCAACAGAAGAGATCCGTCGTCAAAGGTCAACTGGTCAGAGTGGCCTGTATGGTGTCTGATGATTTCAGAATTGAATGTGACACCCTTTGCAACATGTTTTTAAAACAGGAATACCCTCTACCTTTATTAGAAGAACTTATAAGGGAGGTACAACATAAGATGAAAGTAGATACTTTTCATCCTATCCTATCCTTAGATGATGCCATTAGTACCAACAACCAGACTATTAATGAAGTTAATCAAATGAACACACTGAATTATTTTAAATGAACTTTTATCACTACTTTTAGTATTGATTCTTACGAAATACGTCGAATCTTATACAAGAACTGGGGTTTGTTAACTACCGACGAACAACTTAGTGGTACTGTGGGGACTAGACCCACCATAGTTTTTAGAAAAGGATCAAATTTTAAGAGCTTTTTAGAAAGAATTCGAACTCAACTGACAAGGGCATCGGCATGTATAAGTGTGAAAGGTGTAACTACTGTAGGTATATGCAAGTGAGCAGTACCTTTACGATTAGGAACAAGAAATAAAGAATTAACAAAAGATTCAATTGTTGTTCTAGGGCTGTGGTCTATTTAGCAAATTGTAGGTCATGCCCATAGGTTCATAGGTAGGTGCTAGGCTATTGGCCCTAGGGTCTATATAAACCTAGCCAAACGGTACCCTGGCCTTTGCCACTCGAAAGTTATTTTCCTGTGCCCCTGTCAAGCAGAGCCCCAGAAGTGATCCCCGGGGTGAATTTCCCATCTCCCATCCAATCATCAAGATTTTTCTTGAAGATTGCTAATGAGGAGCTTTGTTTAATACAGACAGGTAGTTTGTTTTTATATCAGTAAAACTGACGCCCTTTTAGGGACAGGGTTTATGAACATTTATATAGTATTAGAAAAATTAAATTAGACAATGCATTAGCTAAACATATTCAAGAAAACCCTGAACATGGTTTCACCTTTACAGCTACCGATCGGGTTGAACGTGACCTTAGAGGTGGACCCTTGTCTTTGATACTTGAATTGCGAGAGCTAGTGTGGCAAATTAAAATAAACGCATATAAGTTGCCCGGTTTAAATGACTTTTGTTCCCTAGCTTGTGTGCTTGAAATTAAGGAGTTTGCAAAGATGGAGTAGTGACAGTTATCTAACATGTTTATCGATTTTTACATATATTTATTCAATTTTATCTATTTTTACGTATTCATGAATGTATAGCGTTATCAAATTTTGACTCTATGCATCCGTAATATACACTGTATTTTTAACATATACATTTTCAGTATATATTATTTTATAACCCCCTTTTTTTAAAATATGCTACTTTATAGGTATTTATTTATGCAATATGCTTAGATATGGGCAATTGTGCAGCAGTGTTTCATGTTTATGATGAACTTCGATGAATACTGAATGTTTGGTAATGAATTTTAGTGATTTAATGTATTTTAGCCTTGGTGGGTAATCGAGATTTAGATTTAGTTTTAGTTATATTTTTAGTAGGGAAGTGTTGCACCTTTTAAACCTTTTTACTTCTTATGTAATGAATTGTCATGTGATTGATTAATTAATTCATTAATTTATTTATTTTAGTGTTAAATATGGCTGTGCAACTTTGTTTTGACATTAGTTTGAGGAAGTCTTGTCCACTGAGACAAGACGAAAGCGCTTACTTCTATTGTCTGTTCGTTTGGAATAAATCAGTCTTTTGTGTGTAAATCCTACCTGCTACTTGTGGAGTTTCAGTGGTTTGCTCTCCTCTCTACTTTATGGTGCTCCCATTCTGACCAACATCCAGAGTATCCTAAAACACAAACTTGAATCCTATTGTAATAAAATTTCTAAATTTGCTGTAAATGCACCTCATAACAAACACCACTGCACACACTCAATGCCCTTAATTAGCTCAAACTTCCATATCTCCTAGACTCCTTACAACTACACATGGCACATAGTTATATATCAACACAATAACTGCCCTGCTGTCATCTCACTCCTCCAAACCTATACTCTCACCAGGGCCCTCTGATCTGAAAACAAACAACTAGTAACCCTACACAGACCATGCAATAAAGCTGGACAGTGTCTGTATTCCTACACTGTAGCAAAACTGTGGAATGCCCTACCAGAAAACATCAGAGCAATAACTGACCACAAGAGTTTCAAATTCAGACTAAAAAAATCATGTTCTAGAAACAAATACTTGCACCTGTGACAGTACTACATAGCAACCCGTTTAATACCCCCAGTACACCCCTTCCCCTTCCTTTCTATTCCATCCCCTCTACACCCTTTCCTTTTCTTTCTACTCTACCCTTCTTCCCCCACCCCTCCACCCTCTACAACCTTTCCACTCTCTCCTTTTCTTTCTCACAACTTAACCCTCCCTCTCCCTTCTATTTATCCCCCACCCAGAGACCTTTCTCCCTGAAAAAAAAAATTGTAAATGAAAATTGTACATGAAAATTAAGAGTATTAACATACACTGCTGTTTTACTGCCTCCTAAGTCTACTATACCTTTGCAAGTGTATAACAATTATCTGACTTGTAACTTCTTGTAATTCTGCATTTCCTAATCTAGGTCTTTACTGGTGTGGAGCTTTTCTTCCCGGGCCTCTCCTGAAAATGTGTTCTTGACCCAGTTTGACTTTCCTGGTTAACAAATGTCAAATAAAATAAATCAACCCTGATTGTATTGGGAAAGCTTTTACCACTTTCAGTAGATGGGGATTAGTGGGTGCCTAGCTCCTAGTTAAATCCGTGCAGTTATTTAATTAGGAAAACATTTTTGGATCCCTTGACTTGCAGTCGGAGGAATACTCTGTTTATTGACTTTACCTTGACACAAAAAGACAGAAATGCCACTATGAACAATAGTGGTGAGAGGCAGTAAAGTTATCGAACTCCTTCTTGTGTACCTATTGGAGGTAGTAGTGTGTAATTACTGTAGATTCTGAGTACCAAATTGGAATGATGGGACTGTTGCATTATGCCTTTAAGGTTTTCATTTAAATATTTTTAGAATAGGGGATCAGGGACAATGGACACATCTAATAAGACGGCTCCTGCATGACCCTTAGCTTTGCTTCCAGCATTCATTGCTTGCAGCACTGGTATAACCACAGTGATGCCATTGTATCTTTTCTTAAGAAGCCCATGTATTAATCTTGCTATAAGGAGTTTCATTCGTCTTGCAAGAGCTAATGGCATTAGATTAGTGTTCAGCAGCACAGTGAGCATATAGCTTTAGAGATGTGGCCTATACTTATTGGACTTAAGGAGCATGGCTACTTAGGATTATAGGAGTTTACTAGGATATCGACCCAAATGTCATTTTAAGCTTAACTGGTTCAACCCAATGTAATATTGTAGAAGTGCTAGTCAATACCCAAGATTACATTTAGTGATGACTGCCCATGTCCAGGAGGGCTGTTGGTGTTATCCCTGGTAAGAATTTATGGTGCCACATCCACTCATCCATGTTCCTCTTGAACAGTGTCATAGAGGTGCTGTGTTTCACATGAATTGGTAGCCTGTTCCAAAGATGTGGTAGTCACTGGGAGGTAAATCTGTCCGTCCATGTTCTATTTAAGTTGCAGGCCATATTTAAGTCCCTGGAACAGTTAGCCCTAGATCCATTTGATTTATGGATATGCAGTACATTCATTAGGTTTGGATCCTGGGTTGCTCTTTAGGTCAGATATAAGTCTCCCCTAAGACTTATGCTTGACCTACAGAGCAAAAGACTCCCCTAAGATATCTATACGATACGGAGTATAGTGACAGGGATTTTAGTCGGTCCATGTAAGGCACATGCTGGATGCCCTTGATCGTCTTTGTTAGAAACCTCTGATGCCTCTCTAATTGCTGTAGGTATTTGTACTGTACAAACCAAATGGGGCATTATACTCAATTATGGGCCAGATAAGTGCCGAGTATGGGGGGGGGGGGGGGTTTATAACTTCTTTTGCTCTCGTGGCAATGCCTTTACTAATCAAGTGAGCTACATGGAAAGCTTTCCTTGCAACAATAGACATGTGGTGGTCGAAGTTAGGGTTGCAGTCAGCCTGTAATCCCAGATCTCTTACCACTTCATGGGTACTTAGGGTATTGTTATTCATTTGATAGTGTGAAGGGGACAGCATTTGTGCCGAAGGGAATGATGATGCATTTCTTTGCATTCAGTTTGAGACCGTGACTAATACACCAGTCATTGGTCTGTGTGAGACCCTCGTGGAGTATACTGACATCATTTAGGTATTCAATGATTGCACCTAGTTTGCAGTTGTCTGCAAACTTGGTCAGCCACAGCCCTTTAGTTTTGATCTGAACTTTTGAGAAGTATATACCAAACAGCACTGACCCCTGTGGCACCCCACTGGTAACAGGTCTGTTGGCTGATGTGCAGTCACCCACTCTGGTAGTTTGTGAGCCAGTTGGCAACCCATCTTACAGTGAAGGCATTTACATTCAGTTTGCTAAGTTTATTGGTAATGCCTGAATGTGGGATTGTGTCGAAAGCTTTTGCCAATTCGAGGTATGCTGTGTGCGCAGATTTTCCCACATCAGTGGCCTTGGTCACACTTTCAAAAGAAATCCACCAGATTTAACTGGCAGGATCCACCTTTCATGAAGCCGAATTGTGTAGGATCCAGGGTTTGAAGGTCACCTATGTCTTTATTTATGAAGTCCATAATGATGCGTTCCATGGCCTTACAGATGAGGCTGGTCAGGTTTATGGGTCTATAATTCCTCAGTCTGTTGCTAGGCCACCTTTGTGGAGGGGAATAACTGTAGCTGTTCTCCAATCCACAGGAACAAATTCTCTGGTTAGGCTATGATTGAAAAGGGTACTTAGTGGTGATGCAAGTTCATGTTTTAGCCTGTTTAGAAGATAGTTTGTGATGTCATCTGTTCCCATAGAGGCCATGCTCCTTGCCTTGGACAGGGCATTGAGGACCTGTTCTTCAGATATGTAAGGTGGGTGGGGGAGTTTGGGGGAGTGTTTGTTGTACATTAGGAGTGGATAAGGGAGTGAACATTTTGCCAGACCTATGTGCTAGCAGGTTTGCTATCTCTGTGGGGTCAGTGTGTTTGATACCATTTGCCACCAGTTCTTTACATGCTTGGGTCCTACCCTTTAGGTTACATACATAGCTGTAAAAGGCCGTATGGTTATCCTCGGCGGTACTTGCTAGGTTTCTGTCAAAGGAGCTCTTGGAGGATTTGACAAGTTGTCTTATTTGTCTGTTAAGGCTGAGGAGGGTGCTTTTCCATTGTTGGGTCCTTGTCTTTGTTTTCTTGGACAGCAATTTTTTGCATTTATTGTAGAGTTTGTTGATGCTGGAAGTCTGCCATGACAGCTTGATTTTACTTGGGGCTATGGCTTTGATTCTGTCTGGTACGGCTGAGTTTGTATATTTATGCAAGTGATTGTACAGGGCTTTAGTGTATGCTTCGATGTAGTTACCACTTTCAGCTTGTGGTGGGGCTTGGAATGCATTTATACCTTCACCTAGGAAGGCATAGTTTACCTTGGTGAAGTTTTTTAGTCTGATTTCACCCTTTGTGAGTTCTGGTGTTGGTGTCAATTTGAAGGTGATTGATTTGTGGTCAGTTTTAACTAATGAGGGTCCAACAGTTGCAGCAGTACATCTCTTTGACATGTTGGTGACCAGATCTAGAAAGTTCCTCTTGTCAGGATATGGACAGCTTGCTCCAGGACATTTGAATTCACAAAGTCAAGGAACTTTTGTGCTAGCGAGTTTGGGTTAGAGTAGGTTTCCCGGTTGATGGTGGGATAATTGAAATCCCCCCATAACCAGTGTGTTCGGTAACATTTGGATTGTCTTCAGTTTGGTTAGGTAGGCTTTGTGGGTGTCATGACCCATGGAGGGGCATCTCTAACGGGCTAGAACTTCAATGAGGATCTTACCCACCATAACCTGGACCTGGAGTAACTCCATGGAGTTGTCCAGAATGACTAGAGGTGAGATTAATTTACCTCTAATATGGATTGAAACACCTCCCCATTTGGTTTTCACAAGTTCATTTTGTGGTCTAAAGGTGTGGAAGGCATTGTAGTTTTGCAGGGCCGGGTTACACTCTGAGATCTTAGACCAGGTTTCTGTGACTGCAAAAACATCTGTATCTTCTAGTGGGTACAGTTTTTGGTTTAAGCTCCTAGCATTTAGCAGCATGACCGTTATTTTGTTCTGATTGGTTAATTGCACGCCTGTTATGTTGTTTTCAAGACCTTGCCTAAAAAAGGCACTATGGGGGAGGCAAGAGCCTTTGCCAGCAGCCAAAGGCTTAGGGGTGCCAGGTGCAAACTGTCTCTGACAAAGCAGCAAGGTTTGTTGACCTTGGCTTCCCAGGCAGACAGGAAATGGATCCCCTTGGAATTACACTAAAAACTAAGCCAATTATTGAAATTGATTATTTTTTGTTTATACTGTGGCGTCATTCTAAGTGAGAGTAGTATGCTGCTCAAGGCTAGGACATACTTGCCTGGGAGACACACTCAGAAAGCTTGACCATTTCTCTATTCATATAGTCCAATGAGGTACATATCAGGTCATTCACACCAACATGAACTATGACAGAGTCATAACGTACTTGTTGCTGAGAGACCGGCGTGCATGTATGATTTAGCGAACCCTGGCAGGAGACAGGTAGCTAACCGTGTCGTTCTTCTTGTCCAGCTTGGTAAGTGGGACATTCTTGTGTCTCTGTATTGAGCTACTTTAGCTTCATTTAGCTCCTTCCATATAGAGCCATTAGTAGCCGCCTGCTTATACCATGCCAGCTGCAGTGGTACTGCATCACTTGCCAAATATTTATAGCTATCCAAAGGCAGGAGACTGGCTGCCCATAGGGCCTATGTGCTGTGCATTCGGTGAATATTGTACTGCTGGTCCTGTTATTTCATCTGCAATTAATGGCATTTCCAATCTTCCCTTTTCCACCATTACAGCAGCTTAGCGATGTCCTTGTGCTACTGCTTCTTTTTTTCCCTATCTTTCCTCTTCTAATCCAACATTACATTGTCTGTAGAAGTACTGCCAAAACCTCATTAGTATATTCCTGTGTGTTCACCAGTGTATGGTTCCTTTTCCTCTTCTTTCATAATAGTATATAGAGTTATTGCAGCTTGTTTAGGCTGTACCCAGTTTGCCAGCATATACTCATATTTTGCCCTTTTACTTGTATCTTCCAGTATTTCTCCTGCCATTTTGCTCTCTCCAATGACCACTTCTCAGTTTTATAATTTAAAAATCTGCATTTCATTGTCCTTGAGTTTCTGTCATTTTCATCAGGTTTCTTAGAAGCACCATTGACTCATTTTCTAGTTGCATTAAATTTCTTACTCCATCTTCTCCTGTAACATGCCCTTTAATCCTTTGCTTCAGACATGCCTTATAGGGTACCCACCAACACAGGCTGCACCACTATCTCAACTGACATTTTTTTTTAATTTCTCTATTTTAACCTTACTGTAAAGGTTGGACCTGCAAGCAACCATCTGCTGAGTGTCCTCCTACTAATCCATCTGTCCCCTCCATGATTTAATGGCAGTACTGAAGGCTGGTAGTCAGACAGCCAAAAGCATCTGCTGTACCTGTAGGCAGTGTGGACTCCCTTCTGTGGAGACCAGCCAGATCTCTATCTTGCTACACATCAGCCACAACACTTTTTACAATCTATAATTCTTCCAGTTTAAGTGCATTCAGCACTATATAACCAGATGTATAGAACCTGTTAGGGTAGTCTGTTGCATGTCCATATGACTGGGATGTTCTTGCCTCTGAAATATTCCCTCCCTTGGAAGGTCGAACGTCAAGCTGATGTGTCCATTTCTACATACAGAATACTGTCAGGGTTCTTAAAACATACTCTACACATTCTATAACAGTATCATATCATCATTAATTTATAATTACAGCTAAGACCATGTTTGCTTTAAAGGAAAACTCAATTTCTGAACTCACTTTTTTTCATAGTATCTTTGTTTTCCGAGCTATTTTAATATGTGTTTCTTACAAAATTTTAATATATTGTTCCTTAAACTCTCCTGCATGGGGCCTGCCATTAATTTGATCTTGAGTTAGTACTCCCCCTTCCCAGAATCCATTTCATATCCAATTTATATGTGTCATGTTAGAGATGAGGAAGTTGTGCTGTCTTCCTAGTCCATTGCAATAGAATGGCAGCAGTGGGATTCACAGACATATTACATACCTTCTGTATCAGGAGTGCTTGCATATTTTATTCCTGAATGACCGGCATTTATAGTTCTGTCAGAGCCTACTTTAAACAATTCAGATGAATTTTACAACTGCAACCAAAGAAAGTAGCAAATCGACAGACTTTTGTAAGGATGGTCTTTTTGTAGTTTTGTACTATGACTACTGGCATACTGTCTCCCACGGTCTTCCCAAGGTGTCAAAGCTAGTATTGCAATCCAAGCACTTCATAGTACTTGCTCTGCTACTCACCAGACCAGTGTGCAGTTTTTTGGTTGCCCTGATGTTGGAGAAATGTGCTAATTTATACAACTCCCCCCCCCCATTAATCCATTAATATTCAAAAATGTGCACTCTGATTGGTCAGCGTGCACGTTGTAAATCAGAGTTATAGTAATGGAAAAAGGTCCGGTCGCCCGGACTTTTTCCATTACTATAACTCTTTTTTCTCACTGTTTCGCTATGTTAAATGAGTTTAACATAGCGAGGCAGCTTTAAAAAAAGCAACGGAGATTCTCTGTTGCTTTTTTTAAAGCTGTCTCGCTATGTTAAACCCATTTAACATAGCGAAAACAGTTTGTAAAAAGCAACGGAGATCTTGCTTTCTCCGTTGCTTTTGCCCACAGTTCTGATGTACTGCGTAGGCAGACGCATGCACAGTACATCAGAACTGCCGCAGAATACCAGACAGCTGTGGAAGGGCAGCAAGGAGGCATTATACAATGCCATTATTTAAGAAAAGTAATTATTTTTTCTTAAATAATGTCATTATATATAATAACCACTTCTGGGTGTGGGTAATGCTGGATTTACCCACGGTTGGCTTTGTTTGACCACTCGGGCTTCGCCCTCGTGACCAAACCACGCCAACCATGGGTAAATCCAGCATTACCCACACCCAGGCGTGGGTTATTGCTATAGTATTTGCCATTTTTGCTCAAAAGCATTTTACAAGTACTGTCCAAAAAACAATAACACTATCTGTTCTTGAATTTGTGTTTAATAGTTTGTTTTTTGAACTGGGGCACAAATGCCCTCAGACATAATATTTTCCCCCTCTTCTTTTGCATTGCTGCCCCTTGATTTATTTTGCAGTGTAACAACACTTCGTCAAAACCATAATCCTTGAACATGACAAATTAGTATTTTTGCATATAAAACTAACATTGCATTTTATTATACTGGTATAGAAAATACAACTTACAAGTGTATCGCTATACAATTTATCTAGTTACCTCTTAGGTTTCCCATTGTTTTAGATGCCCAAAGTGGGACATTCTTACTGAAACTTGAGATTGTGTAGGAAAAACATGCCATTGTTAAAAAATAATTATTTTCACATTTGATGTGCAATTTTGGCTTGTTATACTACTATATTTGATATTAAGATGACTTAAATGTAGTTTCTCAGCTTTCTTTGGCTTTGAGTGAAAAGTCACAGAATATTTTTTCATATAAAATATCAAAACATTTGCCTTTTTCATGCCCCACCCCAGGACAGAACTGCTCAAAATCAGTATTGCCCTGCAGAGAGAGAGAGAGATGAGTAGTAACCCTGTCGACAAGGTGCACTAATATTGTTTCTTTTCTTCTCTGCTATAAAGGCAGTGGAAAACAGTTTTACAATACACTGTCTTTTTTTATATCAGCTACACGTGCTGACATCAGTCGGACTAAATTGCCTATTCGAGATTGTGGTCTGTATCTGACAGGAAGAGCACTATGCTATGTCATGCAGAAGGAGACAAATTCCTCTGCCAAAGTATTCAAGAAGTTATGTTTAAAAAAATGGGTGGGCTTTCCCTTCTTTTAATACAAAGGTAAGGGAATTAAGGTTTCATGAAATAAAAGTAGGTTTCTGGTACCAAAACAATACTGGAACCATGGTATATGGATAAAAGCAATCTAAGGGTGGAGTTAAACTTTAAGAGAGGGTTGACTTTTCCTTAAATTAAAATTGCTAATGCCCTGCCCTCCTTATTGCTGCTAACCATCTCCACTTGCCAAAGGAACCTTTTTTTGAAGAAGAGTCATTCTTCTTTTGGAAACATCTGTGCAAGAATGCTACGATTGTCCCACCAAAGTCGTGTTCAATTTTTCTACCTCTCTGTTTGTTTTAGTTCTCCTGCATAACCATAATAGTCATATGTAAAGTGACAGTAAGAAACAACTGTCTTAAGAGATATCATTTCCCTCATTATAGGAAGCAAATTTAATGAAACATTTGTAACATGGAAGCAAACAGCACGCAAACACTTCGGGATAGAACATAATACTCATATGTGTCATACCAAGCTGCATTGCTTTCCACCAGCTCTGCTTACCTCCGTGTAAGCTAAAGGGTCAGAGGCTCATGAAACACACACAGGAAGGATTCCCCAACTGAACTGCCTTGGAGGTTTGTCCTGTTGTTTTAGACGTAAACAAAGTATCAGCATTTGTTAGGTAACTCCATATTCCAAGGTGGCCTTTATTAAAATCAGGATCTGTAAATGTTTAACAGTGCTTCTTCAGTGCATTATATGCTCAAACACCCATACCATAGTATACAATTACTTTGTCCAGTTTAAACTGAGGTAGTTGAGGACCAAGCACTTTCATCTATATAAGCAACTAAAATGGCAGCTACTTGCTTTTTTTGATCTCTGTATATATTCTAGGTTTTCCACTGAATATTCCTGGAACAGCTTTACGGAGAGTTTGGGGTCTTTGGTGAGGAACATATAGCATGATTTGTTTGTGTCTTTCGGCTTTTCCCGGTTAGGGGTCGCCACAGCGGAACTCCGGTCTGCTAATGATTGGCAGTTGATTTTTACATACCGCTTGCCAGGCCTGATGCACAACCTTCAATGAAGGTACGCCCATTCACGCATGTCTCCACGCAGAAGACGCTCTAGCTGAGAATCGAACCGGACAGCGTCTTACTGTGAGGTGACAATGCTACCGCAGCACCACCACCGTGGGTTTATATAGCATGAATAATTTTGGAATTAGCTTTTTTTCAGAACTTCCTCTTTCTAGTCTAACAGGAGCTAGGTCTCTCCAAGAGCAAGAGCTCCATTTGCATTGTATTACTGTATGCCATCTTGCTTCTTTGGGAGTTTCAAGTGTTTAAAACTAAGGGATTTACTCTTAGTTTACTTGGAGTTGAAAGATGGATCTCCTCTTCCATACTGTCATTCTCAGATGCATGCATGTCAGCCTTAAGGCAGCCGCTGCTTGGCACCACTCATCTCTAAACTTCCCCTCCTGGGGTGTTTAGGAACCTCCTTTTGTTGTGATAGAGCAAAACAAAGACATTAATTAAATTATATTAAATCATGCAATGACTAGCCTCCTCTACAGAGGTACAGAGCAGCAGGGATTAATAATTATACAGAAAAAGACAGATTTGGTGTCTTTAATTGCTGGCGCAGACTCTTTCTAAGCACAAATAAAGCTGCAAAGTAGTCATGGACTACTGTGATATAATATTACTGCTGCTGATCAGTGCTTAAACTACCAGAACAAGGAAATAATCGTGAAAAATTAGAATTCATTTGAACTTTTAAGCGTCTTGGAAGAATCATCTTATTCAGTCTTAAGTTGTATATCTAGTACACTAATAATGTGTAAATTTTCTGTGATCAACTAGCCTTTAGGTTATTTAAGTGTGATGTGCATGTGGTGATAAAAATCCAGTGTGTGGATTTTCTACTTTTTCTACTTTTACAGGCAGACAGATAAACTTTATATTATTTCAGTGTTTGTTTTCAGATCATTCAGATTGCGTGAAAACTGCCTGTGCTTTCACTTATTTTATACCCTAGTCCTGGTGCATCATTATCCCCTGCGTGTTTTCAGCCCCCCCTTTCTCTGCCTATGTCTACTTTGGTGAGCATCCCAGGATTTCAAGATTACATTAATGGTTATACAACATATTCTTGATGTCAGAAGCTTTTTGAAGAATACCTTCCAGCATTGTGATCCATTGTATTGTGACTGCTATGCAGACCATGCAGTTGATACTTTTAGAAGTACTGTAGGTGGCAAGGCCTAATACAAGAGAATATCTTATTCAGATGTGATGTAGCAATCTTTTGCTTAGCTATCCATGCACTGAATTTGACACTTTTCCCCTTTGTAAGTGCTGTACTTTTGGGGCACACTTTTTCTAATTGTTGCACACAAAGCTGAAAGCTAAAGTGAAATGATTTGTAGAGGTGCCCAATTTAGTACACAGGCATGTTTTGCCATCTTCTTAAAGCCTACTCTTTACTGAGGAAAATCTGTAATATAACAAACATCAGTTAGTAATTGTTAGTATACATTTCTGAAACGTTTGATGAGCAGGCACATTTTTAAAAACATATTTCATCCCAGCTCAGCTTTTAGTTCATGGTGGCATTATATTTTCCTTATTTATTAGTGAGAGCATTTTATATGAAAAATCAGAAATCTGATCCGGAACATTTCTCTTCTGATGCTTTCGCATATCCTTTTGATCTGAAAGCATTTCTGTAACAATAGCTAAACCAATGACAACACATTTACCATCTTCATATGAATGTAACTTAGAAGAAACTATGCTTCAAAGAAAGAATGAGTAATGAAACCTTTTGACGTGTTTAGGTGTAGAGTTTTTTTTTGTGTTTGTAATATGTATGTATAGGCTCTTAGATAAGTACTAGGCTAGCTGTCTTTGTGAACTATTTGTAGCCTAGCCAGTTTTCCATGTATGTGACTGTGAGTTAAACACTTTAACCATTATGTCAGTTCACACACACACACACACACACACACACACACACACACACACACACACACACACACACACACACACACACACTTATATGGCCTTTTGTCAAAAAACACTAAGCTTTATTGCCAGTCTTCTAATGCAAATAATTGCAATCTGAATCCCCTACTGAAGTGTTTTTTTTTTGCAAAGGGAACCCTCCCCTCTGCACCCCACAACCCTGTGACTGTATATGTATGTGTGATTTATATATATATATATATATATATATATATATATGTATATATATATATATATATATGTATACATCTATATATAGATATATATATATATATATACATAGATAGGTAGATGTGTGTGTGTGTGTGTGTGTGTGTGTGTGTGTGTGTGTGTGTATATATATATATATATATATATATATATATATATATCTCTATGAGTCTACTTCGACCCATCGAAATTACACTTCTTCAAAACTGAAATAACTGATCCCAACGATTTAATGAAAACGCACTTTCGCGAAACCCAGTACATCGGGGGGGGGGGACATTTATGCAGGGGACAAGTTTACCTGCACCCCCACTACTTATATATACTTACTGCAAGATCACAGTACATTAAGGAAAAGGGAATATTCCCTTATTCTCACTGTACCACAATCTGTAATGCCTGCTTGGTGTACTGAGATTCGCGAAAGTGCATTTTCGTTGAAATGCACTTTCGCAGAACTGGGATCGGCTATTTCAGTTTCAAAGAAGTGTAATTTTGATGGGTCGAAGCAGACCCATAAAGACGTGTGTGTGTGTGTGTGTGTGTGTATATATATATATATATATATATATATATATATATGTATATATAAAAATATGATAAAATTATGATTCTTTATGTATAATAATTCTGTTTTTAAGTCACTTATAAAGCTTCAAAAATAATGTAAAATGAAACATGTACACCCATGATCATCCTTTTTTCATACATTTGTAAAACTAACTTTATTGTGCCTCTTCAGTATAAACAAAAGCAGTGAACAGTTACCTCCTTACCTATGAATAACTTCTGTTGCATATATAATCTTAGTTTAAAGTACATCTAGTTTACAGGTATATGCTGTCCTTTTATGTAATAGTGGGTTGCTTGTATAAAATGTGCGACTCTAGATATGCTGTTTTTTATATTGTGAATAACGCTTATTTAGTATGAAAAACATTTACCTATTTTGAACTGATTTTTTATACTGATTAAACAAAGTATAATTTACTTATTGACTGCAACTTACATGTATCATTTGTGGGTGTGATAGTGAACTGTTTGTTAAAAATGTTCATGTGTACAGTCTTTTACATTATCTATAACAGTGTTTTGCATGGACAAAGCTGTTCCTAATTTTGGTGATGTCTTACAGTATTTGAATGGAAATTACTACTTGACTGAAGCTTACATGTATATCTTCATTACTTTGTTAATATGAAACTAGAGATTTTCTGCCCAAGTGTTCACTGAAAATGGGAATTGTTTCCCTTTCAGGCCATCCCAATTAACAACTGCAAATAAAGAAATACATTTTAGTTGAGGCTGCTGTGTCAGATTATTTCTTTGCTTAATGGTAATAAGGGATTTTGGCAAATTAAAGTTGTCGAAGAAAGAGTTCAAAGCTGTATATATTAAATGCACCTGTAAGAAGATGCAGATTCCTTTTACTTCCAATTTACATTTTGCAAGTTCCAGTAATGAGGTGTTTTCAGAGAGTTAATTTGCAGGGTTTAATTTTGATACATTGGAATGAGGTGCAACCAAACAAGAATGCAACAAAGTGCTGATACATTTATTGGCAAAACTAAAGACAGAACAGCCTTAAGCTGAACAAGAGTAAATGTCCGGGATACATGGGGAAATATTTGTCTTTGGATGGCTTGTAGTCAGATAAATAAAATATACAGCTGTGGTTCAGATGCCACTATCAGAAGATAAAGAAGCTTGTGGATAGATTATCTGTATTTTCTGATGTTTAACCTCAATGTGTCAAAGGAAATCACTGGAACAGAATGTGGCATGATACTGAAGTTAATAGCAGAAATAAGATGCTGCTCAGGCATTTATTGTCTAACAAGGCCACACTGAAATCTTTTTGTGCCAGGCTCCCTGCACTGACCATCAAGGCCTGCCCTTATGGATGCTACATGTACCCCCTGTGTTCTAATTCATCCCTGGGGATGTGGAGTGAGGTCGAGGAAAGTGGGAGCTGTCACCTTTATACCTGGAAAGACTGATGTTTTTCTTGTGAAGTCCTCGTCTTCCCCTGCTGTGCATGCTCATTCACACTTAAGGGGTTTGTGAGCAGTTGTGCATTCATACCTCTGCATTTCATGCAGTCATTTGACACTGCACCCCTCAACTGTGAGCACGATTCTCTGTCAAGACTTCAACTGTGGGGTATGCATGGTTACAATATCCTCACCTTGTCCCCTGAGAAGAGAGAAGAAGGTCAATACTTGTCATGTCTTTTCTCCCACATGCCAAATGCAGAGGTTTCCTGAGGCCACTTGTTGGACTTGGGTCACCTGAATCGTAGTCTGGACTTTATCCCTGTATGCTAGCAGAGATGGCCAAACTGAAGCATTTTGATGCGAGTAAATCAGTCACGTTAAAAGTAGCTTTGAGCCACAGTGAAACTAGTGCCTTAACACTACAAGAAGATAAACCAGTCACCTGTGGGTCAAGTGCCATTACTAACTGTTAGAAAATATATGTTGAGGTAAAGAAAGAGCTGCTAGCCATCAATTATTATTGCAAAATGCTTGTTGAATATATTTATAGAAAAAAAATGTTGTGGAAAGTAATCATAAGCCACTCAACAGTATGTTGAATTTATTGCCCAGTGCGTCACATAGGCTGCAAAAAATACTGATAGTGTTGTGTTACAGAAATAACGACCTGAGAACGAGTTACAGGCCAGAAAAAGGAAATGCATATAACTGATATGCTGAGTTATTCATAATTGTCAGAGAAAAAAGATTTTCTTGAGGATGAAGTAGAAGATGTTCTTCGTGTTTCACTGTTGCAGTCATTACATTTGGGTAATCTGCTGGCAGGTTGCCCTCAGTCGGCCTGATTAACAAAGTCTTGGGTCCTGCGTTGGTTGATGTCCCTTCTTCCATGATGTCAGGTCGTCAGGGGTATAAACCATGCAGCCGATGCCATTACATCAGTCTTTCTTGCCGTGCGGTGCCCGAAGCAGAAGCAGTTCGCAAGTGCCGGTCAGCTGACTCCTGAAATTTTTGTTTTCGAGTTTCAGAACCAAGGTGTTCAACTTAAAGCCAAGTACCCCGTTGGGGAAACTTTTTCTTGCTCCACACCAATGTCAGTAAAAGTTAATAATTGCATTACTTGTGGAAAGCAAATACCTCATAAAGATTTTCATTTGTACTGTATTCCTTGCCTAGGCCCTGACCACAACGTACCTGGCTGTCGGTTTTGTGCTTTATTTAATCAGCGCACTATCCGTCATCGGTACATTTTTGCCTCTAAATATTTAGGTTCTCTGTTTAATTATCCAGAAATGACGTCGGTTAGCCATCTGGCTACCAGGATTCCGAAAAAATGCAAAGATAAAGACAGAGACAGGCCATCGCGGTCCAAAACTGCCGACGACTCTTCTCCTAAGCCAGTCACCAGCTCACCGGTACTCAGTGAGGCGCTTTCGCAGCCCCTGATAACCCACTACTTCTGACTTGCAGGCCTCTGCTGAGACCCATTCGGAGTCCGGTATGCCGCGAGATGCTTCACCTATGGAACCCGCGGATGTCTCTACCTTGGATGGGTCCTGAGCCGCTGTGCAGGCACCAGCTACTGAGGGTGTATTCAGGCCTACAGACTTGCATATTAAACTGACTCCACCTTCAATACTAAGGCCTAAATATCGATCTACGTCTAAAAAAAAACAGTGCCCAGACCACATGTTCAGGCCCCTATGCCTAAAAAACAAAATGGCTGAACATCGAATTACTCTGATCAGGGGTAGTCACCCCCCCCCTTCTAAGAGGCCTAGGGCTGGGCTTGACTATGAATCTTCTGATCAGGACTCTTTCTTCTGACTCTTCTAATGACCTGGATTTGTCCATACCTACTTATGAGGATTCTGATGCAGAGGATTCCATTCCCTCTGCTTCCCCCCTGGGGACTTTTCTTTTGGGGAAACTTTACATACCTTAAGGGAGCATTTCCACTGGGAAAGTCAGGAATTTTCTGATTAAAAAAAGAGGCTTAGGGATTTCCTTCTTCCTAAGCATAAGCCTTTGGGTATACCTTCTGTACTAGACATTGTTGATGTGTTTTCGGAATCCAGTGTGGCCCCTGATTCCCTGCCTCCGGCTCCTAGTAAACCTGACAGATACTACAGGGTTCCTGAGTCCCACAAGTTCCTGTTCAAAAAATCCTGTTGCAGATCCAGAAACCATTTCTTAGGGGCCCAAAGGCGTTAAGGCTTCTACTGCTAAAAATCCTACCCCTTCTGATAGAGACTCCAGGGCGCTGGATAGATGGGGTAAAAAGGTTTATACTTCTGCAACCTTGGTAATCAGGGCTTTAAACTGCCAATTTCATATGTTAAAATATCAACAGCATATTATTGGACTGCTTAAACAGAAAATGATGTTGATTTCTGACTGTGTGGAAAATAAAGACTTACAGGATTTATTGCACTCTGCTGAACAAGTTGGAAAACATACTTTGCAATGTGGTTTTGATTATTTAGAGGCCTCTTGCAGGGCTGCTGTTACTGGGTCTGTGCTTAGAAGGCATGCTTGGCTTAAGGAGTGTCTCTGCCTGATCATGTAAAAGTGAAATTGTTGGATGCTCCTTTAAATCAGGACCGCCTGTTTGGCAATAAGGCTGAAGAAGTTCTGAAAAAGATGGAAGATAAAGATGGAAGATAAAGCTAAATCTATGCAAACTGTAAAAGATTTCTTACAAGTGCAACCTCCAAGATTTAGTAGGCACTGGCCTACTAAGAATTGGTCCTTTCCAGCTCCTTCCAGGTCCTTTCAAGCCAAACCCAGATACACCAGAAACACCAGGTTTCAGTCCCAGGGGACTCTCAGAACTAAGCAATGGGGGGCCTCCACTTCCAAATCTGGAAATAACAAGACACCCCCCCATGATAAACAGTCTCAATGACTTTCCTTTAAAATTACCAAACACTTATCTTTTAGCCGCCCTTTTGGGGGGAAAGATTGCTCTCCATGCAGAAAAGTGGGAATTCATAACCCAGGACAAATGGGTTTTAAATATAGTGTCCCAGGAATACAGATTTCATTTCCACACGTTGTCAACCCCAAACAGGTGGCCAGACCTGCCCCCAAGTCAGTGGGCAGAGGCTCAAAAACAAGTACTTTCCCTCTTAAACATGGGGGCTATTCAACCGGTACCAGAAGAGGAAAAGGGACAAGGTTTCTATTCCAGGCTTTTCCTGGTACCCAGAAAAGACAAATCATGGCGCCCAATTCTGGACCGGTCTACTCTAAACACCTTTCTTGACATTCCAGAATTCAAGATGCTGACTCTTCACCAGTTACTTCCTATGCTAGGCAAAGATGCCTGGTTGGCAACTCTAGATTTAAAAAAAGCATACCTGCACATCCCAATCAGGGAATCTTGCAGAAGGTACCTACGCTTCAAAGCAGGCTACTTGCATTAGCAGTTCTCTGCACTGCCCTTTGGCTTGTCTACTGCGCCCAGGGTATTCACAAAGTGCCTGGCTCCAGTAATTGCATTTTGCAGGCAAAGAAATATTCAAATATATCCATACCTGGACGATTGTCTTATTCAGGCAGAAAACCAGGGCATACTTCTAAATCATCTGATGTTTGTAAATAGGGTTCTAACTTGTCTGGGGTACACCATAAACGAAAGGAAATCACAACTGGTACCCTCTCAACAGATTACATTCCTGGGTGCAAGCTTGAAGACAGCTGCCCAGATGGCTTTCCTCACCCAAGAGAAGCAAATTCATTTAGTAACTTACTTCAAACAAATGGCCACAAAAGCCCTGCTATCTGCAAGACAAATACTGCAAGCCTTGGGATTCATGGCCTCCTGCATTCTTCTAATTCCATGTGCAAGACTGCATATGAGGAAACTACAGTGGTACTTAAAAGTCTATGGAGTCAACATTGTCACACCCTGGAAACAATGATTCCTATCATACCTTGCCTACACCTGGAGTTCCTATGGTGGGCAGAGGCCTGCCACCAAAACAAGGGACTGCGATTCACACTACCTCCTGCCACCCAAACCCTAATTACACTGCATTAGACTATGCATGGGGGGCTCACCTGGCAGGGAAGTGCATTCAGGGCAAATGGAACCCAAATCAAATGTACCTACATATCAATCAAAAAGAAATGTTAGCTGTACAGAATGCTCTGACAGCCTTCAAGGACTACATTCTTCCAGGACAACTAATGGTAAAGACGGGCAACACCATGGTTATGTGGTACATAAACAAGCAGGGGATACACATTCCTAGCCCTCTGGAGACTAACAATGGCATTGTGGAACACAGCCTTGAGCTACCAAGTGCATTTACAAGCTCAATTCCTGCCAGGAAAATTGAATACACGGGCAGACGGACTAAGCAGAAATCTCATGGACCTAGACGAGTGGAAACTGGAACCACGGATTTTCAACATGTTGACAAGCAAATGGGGGAGCCCAGACATAGATCTATTTGCCTCCCCCCCCCAGAACTACCAGTTGGACAAATTTTACACAAGAACTCCCCACAAAAAAGCCAGGAAAGTGGATGCTCTGTCCTTCAGCTGGAAAAACCTATCAGTCTACGCCTTTCCCCCTCTGCCTCTGCTCTCCAAAGTTCTGCTAAAATTCAAACAGGACAAACCAAGAATGATTTTGATTGCTCCAGACTGGCCACGCCAACACTGGTACCCACTCCAGCGCAGTGTGTCACAAATATCTCCATGGCACCTTCCTCAGACACCTTCCTTGCTGTCTCAGCAGGAGAACCAAATTCTGCACCATCATCTTCCAACATTGAACCTTGCAGCTTGGCTAATCACTTAAATTCAACCTTAACATCCCTCAGCAAACCTGTGATGGATATCATCTTGGAGACGAGAAGACCTAATACTAGAAAATCTTATGCTGACAAATGGAAAAGATTCTGTGCCTGGAACCAATCTTTAGGGATGAGCACAGCGGCGCCCACTTTACCTCAAATTTTGCAATACTTAACTGAGATGCTTCACAAGGGCCAGTCTTTTTCCTCTATTAAAATCCACACTTCAGCTATTTCAGCTCACTGTAACACAGAACCACCCCTCTTTTCTCATCCCCTACTCAAGCAGTATCTCAGAGGGGCAAAGAACTTGAGACCATCCAGGAGAGTTCCTACCTCTGCCTGGGACCTTAACTTTGTTTTGGAGAAGCTCACTCTACCTCCTTTAGAGCGAGCTGCTGCTGCAGACTTAAAATTTCTTTCCTGGAAAATAGCCTTCCTTTTAGGAATCACTTCAGCTAGAAGGATATCTGAATTACAGGCCCTTATGGCAGTGGAGCCTTTCATCACCTTTCATGCGGACAAGGTATTTCTGAGGACCAATCCATCCTTCATGCCCAAGGTGGTTTCCAGTGTGGCTCTTAATCAGTCCATTCATTTGCCAACCTTCTTTCCCATTTCACAGAACAAAGGGGAACAGATTCTGCATTCCTTGGACGTGCACAGACAACTTAGATTCTGCTTGGACAGAACTAAATTTCTAAGAAAATCTGAACAATTGCTAGTAGCATTTGCTGCTGGGGTAGTGGGGAAGGCTATTTCAAAACAAACCATTTCTAAATGGATAAAGCCATTGCATTCATTTCTGCTATAAGCACCATGGAAAACCTATCCCCCAGAGGATCAGATCTCTCTCCACCAGGGCTGCATCTACTTCTACAGCCTTTCTCAGAGGTGTTCCTACCAGAGATCTTCTAGAAGCTGCTACCTGGAGTTCTGTACATACTTTCACTAAGCATTATCATTTACCAATTTTCTCTAAATCCAGAGCTGGCTTTGCCACTGCTGTCTTGCAGGGCCTTATAACTGGTCCTAATGCTGTATAAATTCCTCCTCCCAACCATAGCTTTGGGAATCTACCCAAATGTAATGACTGCAACAATGAAACACAAAGAACATAGTACAGTTATGTACACTTACCATAAATGTAGATGTTCGAGTGTATTCACTGTTGCAGTCCTGGTTACCCTTCCTCCAGCCCCTTGTTTTTCTCTGACTATACCTCTACTTTCTTTTACTATGCTTAAAATCTTTTTTGGTGTATTCGCTTTTGGTTGGATGTATAGTTTTGTGTTTTTAATTTTATTTGCTTCCCGTTTGGGGGGCACCTGACACCTCGGGCAAGAAAAACTGATATAATGTCGTCGGCTGCATGTTTTATACCCCTGACGACCTGATGTCATGGAAGAAGGGACAACAACCGACGCAGGACCCAAGACTTTGTTAATCAGGCCGACTGAGGGCAACCTGCAAGCAGATTACCCAAATGTAATGACTGCAACAGTGAATACACTTGAACATCTACATTTATGGTAAGTGTACACAACTGTACTTCAGATGTACTGCAAATATCCATTACAGAAAAAAGGTAAAAGAATTTCAGATTTTTAGAAATGGATTGTTCATTAAAAACTTGAAAGTGTTGGTTTGAGACATTAATCAGAACAGAAGACTGACATAGGGAAGTAATGCAACCTTTTCATTTAAAGGAGATACCAGTTACATACAAGAATTACTGTTCAGAGTAGATAAGTTGAATGTACCAAGTCATTTAAGGAAACCGATGTTAGTAAGACTACATTAGTCTTACTTTGGACATAGACTGAAGTGTAAAGAACAGCTTGCAATATGTTATTTTGTCAGAAATGTCTGCATACATAAAGCAAGGCATTAGGAATGATGCTATGTGTAATGCTTTTCGCAATAGTTCTAATAATGATAGAGCCAAATGAAGAGGTATTATCTTAGTTTCTGGCATGACCACTGAGTAAAACTAGGGCAGATTTGTTTCCTTGTCAACGACATGTGTATCTGATCTGTAGTAACTTGCGTTCAAAGTTTCAAAAAGTTATGAGGCCAGCAGATACTTTGAGTAGAAGTTTGATTAGTGTATGCTATATTTTCAAGGCATAGTGTCCATATGCTCTTATGTTGTATTATGATTTACAGTTGGCCATCATGGAATTGTAGATTTCTAGAATAGAAGAAAATTTCAGCATCTTAAATCCATTCCCAGTTGTATACAATTAATTGGCCAAGTTGAGATAACAGTAGAGAATGTAAAAATGTAAAGTTTTTAATGAAGAAATTGTATAACATTAACAGTATCTTTTCTGTAGGTCCTTGCCTAACATTATTGGCATATAGAAGGTATTCCACTTTGTTAAAAAGTGTTGGTTTATCAACTTCTCAGCTCCTTTGGTGTGTTAGTTTAAAAGAAGGGGGGTGCTTCATTTAGGCTTCTTTATTACTACAAGAAATACATTTGAGTGACATTGAGCATACGAAAATAAGAAACATTGGGTATCCATCATGAGGACAAAGGGGTGTTGCTCTGCTATTACAAAGAAATATGTCTTTTTAACTGCTGGAAGTACAAAAAGATAGCAAATGTAGGTTTGTACTTGCAACATGGAAGATAGAGTGAGCATCTTTAAATGTGTATATTCCACAAGGGATTGGTGAACAAACTATTAGCACTGACAAAGTGTACAGTTGACCTAGAGCTCATGGTCTTCCTGCATTTGGGAGCTTTATTTATAAGTATGCTATTCTAATGTGGGTGACAGACATGCACAAGGCATTCAGGCTTGCCAGAAGTACTTATAGGTTCATAGGTTCATACTAGGCTGTCTGCCCTAGGGCATTTATAAGCCTAGCCAGAGTGTGTTTGGCTTTCGCCACCCATTTTAAAATAATTTTGCTATGCCCTTTTTCGACATTGGTATACTGTGCCTCTGTCTAACAGTGACACAGAAGTGATACCCGGGGTAAACCTATGATCTCCCATCCACTTATCAAGATTCCTCTTGAAGAGAGTCAATGAGGGACTCTGCCTAACCTGGACTGGGATTTTATTCCAGAGTGAAGGGAGCCTCTGGGTTATGAATCTGTCCCTCCAGCATGTCCTATTTATTTCAGTGCTGAGGTTCAAGTCTCTCGAGCGCGGAGCTCGATGGGATTTGGATTTTCTGAGGTGCAGCATGTCCATTAATTCCGGGTTGGACATGGCTTTATACATCAGGCACAGATCGCCTCTGAGCAGGCGATATGCCACTGAGTAGAGCTGGAGTTTCTTTAACCGGGCAGCATATGGCATCTGTTTGAGCCCTTTGATCCTCTTGGTGAGGTACTTTTGGGGTCTTTCCAGTTGCTGCAGGTGTCTGGTAAGGTACATCCCAAAAGGGGCATTGTACTCAATTATGGGCCTGATGAGGGATGAGTAAAGAGGCACGATGACCTCCCTGATCTAGATGTGAATCCCTTCATGATTAGGTGGGCTATATAAAATGTTTTTCTAACCACTTTGGCCACGTGGTTGTCGAATGAGAGATTGCTATCAACTTGGGTCCCCAGGTCCCTAATTACTTCTTCTGTACTTAATGGATTACCACCTATGTGGTAATTTGTGGGCACTTTGTTTTTTGCCAAAGGGGATGACTATACACTTTTTGGCGTTTAGCTTGAGGCCATGGCTCTGGCTTGTACATGTTTCTCATACAGGTGTAAATCATATGCAAGAATTCTCAGAGTCATAGTTAGCAAAGCACACGTTTATCTTATTGAAAGTTTACATGCATACCCTTTTTCTTCATCAGACTACTCTCCATTGATTATGAAGGTCGACTAGTTTACTTAGAACAGACATTATCATATGCAGTCGAAGGATTGCTGTCCCTAACACTAGGTAGAATTCTTATTTATTCTGTTTATTTATTCCTGTGTGTTAACCAAGTTGACACACTGGTCTAAATACCAGCTGTAGGCATATCCTTGGGACATCAAGACATTCATAAAAACTGCAGTAACACTTATGACAAAAAAAATTCAGAAGCATTATATTCATATCACTAAATAAATTTGACAGCTAAGAATGAATGACATTTGATATGCAGTTAAAATAATTAACACAGTAATTTTTTAAGGGAGATAAAGAAAAGTAAACACACACACGCCCTCGCATATTCCGTAGAAGATTTGAAGTTAGTGAAAGTTGCTGCTCAGCTTGCATCATAGTGTAGGTTGTACATCATGTTACAGGCAGTCATAGAAATGAGAAGCAACCACATATTAGTCCACTTTGAATAATTACATCTCATTTAATCAACACAATTATTTGACCCCAAGACATTGGAAGGCTTGAGTAGCCAATAACTGGAACTTCAACACTCCCAAGATGATGATGATAAAAAAAAATAAAAAATTGCCGAGGGCAATCCTCCCTTAACCCACCTCTACAGGATGACAAGCCACCACACCCTCAAAATACACATATGCCAACTCCAAGATTGCACAGGCTCAGAAAAGAGGGGAAAGTGAGGAAAATGCATCTGTTACTTTTTCACTCTTCTACAAAGCTAGCTGTCATGCCAGGACATCAGCGATCTTTTAGGTTTGAAGTTCTGAGTGTTGATCACTTACATGGTAACAAGCAGAAGAACTCCAAACAAATATACATCATAAAGAATTGTATATAATACTTCCTGCATTGGACGTAGAAAATAGTTTGAGTCAGTGCTTTTAACTGTAATTTAATATTTCCTGTATTTGATGTAGAGAATACAGTTTTAGAATCAATAATTTTAACTGTAATATAATCAGTTGAGTATTATTTTAACAGCATTTCAAAGGATTCTCTACTGTGGTACATAGTAGCAATGGAGTGTGCTATTCCAGTATGAAATTCTGTTTACATATATAAAATGGACAAATTAATATATGCTGTATGCTATATCCTATCCATAAGAACAGGTTAAGTAAGGAGTGGCATAAAGCCCTTTGTAGTAGCTATCACTTAATTCATTTCCCAACCCTTATCCAGGCTTAGTAAAGCAGTCACGCTTGTTAGCCAGGTGTTGTTTTTAATGCTTCTTACATTAAGTTCATTAATGCTCTTTAGTTTGTCTGTAAACAAATTCCAGACCACAGGAGATATTTTAGTAAAAGATTTTTCACAGCATGATAGTAAAAAATGGGGTTTAGACTGTAAGGTTGTACTTGTAGTATTTGTAAGGGAGTATGGGCAGTTTCACACTAAACACTTGTTCTTATGAGGCGGGAAAGGAGACTCTAGCAGTGATTGGTAGCCCTTTAACCATGTTTAAAGTTGTGTAATGGTGTTCAGTTTTGGGACTAAAATGAATAAATCTCAGAATTTTCTTTTTTTTCTTTAAGGATCATGGTATTTTGTGTTGACTGAAGCATGCTTAGGGGACAGTGCATATTCTAATCTCTGTAGAATGGCATCAATGGATAAAGCTTGCCTAGCTTCAGTAGTTAAAGGTGTGAAATTGTTTATGCTCTTTTTAGCTAATTAAGGACTTTTGTGTTTGTTCTTCAGTGTGTGTTTGGAAGGAGAAGACTGATAGTAAAACCTAAATATTTATGTTGTACGGCCTCAGGTAAAGCTTGATCCACTGGGTCAGTAACCAAGATTATAGGTGCAATTTTTGATAGCCTTTAGGGAGTACCAGAAATCATCACTGAAGATTTATGAGTTTTATATTACCAGTTCTATAATAGTGGCAGATATTTTGCAGAGTTTTCATCTGTGTTGATGTCCTGTTTTTTATGATTAGGATGTCATTTGCATATAATAGTTTAGATTAGGTAGTTCACATGTAAAATCAGGGAAATAGCAGTGGCCCTAACACAGACCCTTGAGGAACTCCTGTCCTTAGCTCTCAACTTAGTCCAGGGCAAATCTCAGTCAAATCTGGGACAAATCCAGAAATAACCAGGGACAAATGGAGACACTTTTTAAAATGCTAGTATTATTAACTTGAGTCATTAACAGAATAAAAGGATGTGAAGTAATACACATTTTCTGAAGTAAAAGAAGTCTTTAACTCTAATTATTGTCATGATTTATTAAGAGTACTTCACCACCTTTTCCAAAAGTTACCAGGTTTAGGAGGGATTAAGAGGGACAGAGCTAAAATTTGAGTCAAAATCAGGGATAGCTGAGAAGTATACTTATCTCTTTAGTGTGTCAGGTAGTGACTGGATTTTACTGATGGTTGTTATAAATCAAGGATTAACTAAGTAATGTTTAAACCAGCTACATCCTTCTGGTGAAACACTGCATTGTTATAATTTGTATGGAAGCCTAGCATGTTGTATTGTCACAAAGGTCTTTTGGATCAACAACTATAACTCATAGGATCATAAAAGTTTACTAGGCTAATGGCCCTGGGACCCTTACAAGCCTAGCCAAGAGTTTATCCCCAAAAAAGAAATCTCAGTCTGCACCTGTTGTCCTTGTCATTGAGGGACACAGGTAGAACCCCTGGGACAAATTTGTATGTTCCCATCCACTCATCAAGGTTGTGCTTGAAGAAGGTCAGCAAGGTACTCTGACATGTATGGGAAGTCTATTCCAGAGATGGGGCAGCCACTGGGAGACAAACCTGTCTCTCCAGCAGGTTTTGTTAATGTTGCATATTAGATGTAAGCTTTTCAAGCGGGTAATGTGCACGGAGTTAAACTTAAGGATATATGGAGCATTTCAAGTAGGACAGGGTCCGATATTGCCTTGTAGGCGAGACACCAATCACCTTTGAGCAGTCTGTACTATACCAAGTAGAGTGATAGTGATTTGAGCCTGTCCGCATAGGACAGGTGTTGGAGGCCATGGATTCTCTTTGTGAGGTATTTCTGCGGCCTTTCCAGTTGGTGCAGGTGCTTGGAGAGGTACATACCAAATGGGGCGTTATACTCGCTTATTGACCTAATGAGGGAGGAGTACAGAGAGGTGGTAACCTTCTGGTTTCTGGATGCAGTCCCTTTACTTATGAGATGAACCAAGTCAAAGTCTTTTCTGACCACTGCTGCTATATGATGGCCGGATGTGAAATTATCAACGTGACTACCCAGATCTCTCACCACAGGTTGTGTGCTTAGGGGGGGTGCCATTGAAGTGGTAATCAGTAGGGGACATGTTTTTGCCAAATGATATGATGATATTTTTTTTGCGTTTAGCTTGAGGCCACGACTTTGGTACCAGTCATTTGTTGCTGTGAAACCCTCTTACAGTACGTTAGCATCATTTGGGGAGTCAGTGACAGCACCTAACGTACAGTCATCTGCAAACTTGGTCAGCCGCAGGCCTTTGTCTTTCCCTGGACCTCTGAGAAGTAGATTCCAAACGGTAGGGGAACCAGGACATATCCCTGGGGAACTCCATTAGTGACAGGTCTGCTATTGGAGGTGAAGATGCCTATTTTGACTTTGAGGGTCCTGTTGGTGAGCCAGTTGGCCACCCACCCTTTTGAGACAGGGATTTACGCCAGGTTGTTTTAGCTTCTCGATGATGCCGGAGTGGGGGATTGTGTCAAGGGCCTTGGCCAAGTCAAGGTAAGCTGTATGTACTGACTTTCCCTCGTCTAGGGCCTTGGTGACGATGAATCCGAACTGGGTGGGGTCAAGTGCTTGGAGATTGCCTATGTCCTTGTTTATTAGATCCATAATAATAATAATAATAATAATAATACGCTCCATGGCTTTACAGATCGGACTTGTCAAGCTAATAGGGTGATAATTTTCAGGGTCAGTAGTGACACCACCTTTGTGCAAGGGGGGATGACAATGGCATTTTTCCACTCTGCTGGAGTGAAACCTGTACTTAGTGGTTGAATAGGGTGTTCAATGGTGAAGCCAGTTCTTGCTGGAGATGATGCAGAATTCAGTCTGGGATACCATTAGTTCCCATGGAAGCTGTGTTCTTTGGCTTGGATAGGACCTTTAACACTTGATCTATGGAGATACGAGGTGAGGGCCAAGTATTGGGGATGTCAGAAGGGCTTTTGGTGGGGGCAGGGGGGATGAAGTTTGTGCTGAGCCTATCTGCTAGCAGGTTGGCTAAGTCAGCAGGATCAGTGTAAGTGATGCTGTTAAGTACTAATTTGGAACAAACCCGGGCCTTGCCATGGAGGTTTCTGACTTGACTGAAGAAGGCTTTTTGGTTTCCCTTTGATGTTCTTCATGTTTCACTGTTGCAGTCATCACCTGTGGGTTATCCCTGCTGTGGTAGCCCTTGGCTGGCCCAAATACCAGAGTTTATGTTTTTCTGCGTTAGCTGCTGTCGCATGCTGCCTGACATCAGGACGTCAGTGCTATAACGGAGAGCAGCCACTGCCATTGCACCAGTCTTGGCGTGGGGCCCGTAACAGAAGCAGTTTGCAAGTGTGCCGATCGGTCACTACCAGAGTTTTGATTTACAGCTGGAAATGTCTAAAGTCAAGTACCCCATTGGGGATCCTTTTTTTTCTTGAACTAACCGATGTCCAAAAAAGTCAGCAATGGTCTCGCCTCTGGAAAGCAAATACCACACTGAGACTTCCACCCATACTGCGTCACTTGTTTAGGCCCAGATCACGACGTCCCTCATTGCTAGTTCTGTGCCCTCTTTAATGCAAGAACCATTCTTCGTACAGCTCTTATTGTAGCTAGGGATTTTCGTCTTCCATCTTCACATTCTAAAATGGCGTCAGTCAGCCAACTTTCCATAGACTTTCCAAAGAAACATAAGGATAAAGATAGAGACAGACCACACAAGGCCAAGCCTTCCCTCGACGCTACTGCTAAGCAGGTCATCAGTTCTCCAGAATTCAGTGAGGCGCTTTTGCAGCCCCTGATGCCTGATTCAGTACCTTCGCAAGCCTCTACCGAGACCTTTTCAGAGTCCAGTATGCTGCAGAAATCTTCTTCATCTTCCGAGCCTTTGGTTGTTTCTACCTCGGTTGGGTCTTGAGCTGTGACGCAGGGACCAGCTTCGAGGAGGCCTTTCGCACTACCAATTCCAGACAAAAACTGACGTCTTCTTTTCCGACTACCATTCCTCTTAGACTGTTGGATTCACTTAGGCCTAGAGACAAGGCCATTCCCAGGAAAACTACCTTTAGTCACCATGTTACTCTTGCTCTTCCTCCCCAAACTCAAATGCTTTAAATGGCAGAGAATCTTGTCTCCCTTATCAGGGGTAGTCAGGCCACAACTTGTAAAAAGGAAAAGAAACCTTTCTCCTGATATGCTCACAGAACAGGATTCTGAGGAATCTGATTATTCAGTTTGAAGAGGAACAACAACCTCTGACTGCTTATGAGTATTCAGATGCAGAGGAATCATTCCGTCTGCCTCCCCCGCAGATCTTTCCTTTGGAGAAACCAATTCACACCCTCAGGGAATATTTCCACTGGGAATCCCAGGACTTCTCTCAGTCTAAGAAAGAACTAAGAGAGTTTCTAGACCTGCCCCAGTTCAGACCTTTGGCCATCCCTCCTATCTTAGAGATGGTTGATGATGTCTTCCAGGAATCCAGTTTAACTCCTGACGCCCTCCCACCTGCTCCCAGAAAACCTGACCGATATTACAAAGTACCAGATTCTCACAAATACCTGTACAGAAATCCTGCTGCAGACCCAGGGGTAATTACACAGGGACCAAAAGGAGCTAAGGCTAGTTCTACAAAGAATCCTACTCCTCCTGACAAGGACTCCAGAGCTCTGGACAGATGGGGTAAAAAGTATACACCTCTGCAACCTTGGCTATTAGAACTCTCAACTGTCAATTCCACATATTAAAATATCAACAACACACGTTGGAACTGTTAAAACAAAACATTTCTACCTTTCCTGACTGTGCCAATTCAAAAGAGTTAGCAGATTTACTGCACTCTACTTGTCAAGTGGCTAAACACTCATTACACTGTGGATATGACGCTCTTGAAGCCCCTAGCAGCACAGCAGTGTCAGGATCTGTCATTAGGAGACATGAATGGTTGAAGGAACAACCTCTCCCTGATCATGTCAAATCTAAATTACTTAATGCACCCTTGGATAAGGACTGCTTGTTCGGAGAAAAAGCAGAAGAGGTGCTTAAAAAGATGGAAAACAAAGCAAAATCTATGCAAACAGTAAAAGATTTCCTTCAGGTACAACCTCCTAGGTTCAGCAGGAATTTACCTTCAAAACACTGGTCCTTTCCTGCACCTAGCAGACAGGGGCAAGGTAAGCCCCACAGGGACAGATCACCCAGACTCCCACCCCAGAGACAGCAGAGAACCAAACAGTGGACCACTCCCCCTCCAAAGGCGGGGAGTTCTAAGCCATCCCTCTATGGCAAAAATTCCCAATGACTCCCTCTCCCCCCCTGCCCTCTTTTTGCTCACCAAAAAGTAGGAGGAAGGCTCTCCCTCTGCAAAGAAAATTGGCTCTCGGTGACAAAGGACCAATGGGTCTTAAAGATAATTTTTCAGGGATACAAATTCTCCTTCAACAAACTCCCAATTCTAAGAGGGTACCCAGACTTACCTCCAAATCAGTGGGTAGAGGCATTGAAACAAGTCCAAACTCTCATATCCCAAGGGGCAGTAGAACCTGTCCCCTCAGATCAAACAGACATACGCTTTTATTCAAGACTATTCCTGGTTCCCAGAAAAGAGGGCACTTGGTGCCCCATCCTGGATCTATCCATTCTGAACACCTTCCTGGTGGTCCCCAAATTCAAAATACTAACCTTACAGCAGCTGTTGCCTATGCTGACAAAAAAAATGCCTGGTTGGTAACCCTATATCTAAAAGATGCCTACCTCCACATCCCCATAAGGGAATCCTGCAGGAAATTCCTTCGCTTCAGAGCAGGCTCATAACACTTTCAGTTCTCTGTGCTACCTTTTGGCTTATCTACTGTTCCCAGGGTATTTACCAAATGCTTGGCCATAGCCTTCTGCAGACAGAAAAAATATACAAATTTACCCTTGTCTGGATGACTGCCTCATTCAGGCAGACTGCAAAGAAGCTCCTCAAGGACCTCCTCTTTGTCAAAACCCTGCTAACCTCCTTAGGGTACACCATCAACGAGAAGAAATCAAAGCAAACACCCTCCAGGAAGATAAGTTTTTTTGGGAACTCTGCTGGACACAGCATCCCAAATGGCCATCCTATCCCCAGAAAAGCAGAGCTTCTTGCCTCTCTGTTTTACGCAGCTGGCTTCCAGAACTCACCTCACTGCCAGGAAGTTCCTCCAAGCCTTGGGGTACATGGCATCTTGTATCCTTCTAATTCCTCTGGCCAGGCCTCATATGAGAAAACTTCAGTGGTACCTAAAGAACCTTTGGTGTCAGCACTGTCAGCCTCTAGAGACCTCTCTCCCTCTGATCCCCTGTATAAGGGCCAAGTTTCTCTGGTGGGCAAGGGCCTGTGCTCAGAACAAGGGTCTTTCCTTCACCCTTCACCCAACCGAGCAGACCATTACCACCGATGCCTCAGACACAGGTTGGGGTGCTCACCTAAAAGGCAAGTGCACCCAAGATGTTTGGGATGCACAGCACCTTACCTTACACATCAACCTGAAGGAAATGATAGCAGTACAAAAGGCTCTGACTTCCTTCAAACCCCATCTCAAGCCCGGGGTTTTCCTTATCAAAACAGACAACACCACAGTAATGTGGTACATCAACAAACAGAGAGGGACCCAATCTTACCCTCTGTGCAGGCAAGCCATGAACCTATGGCTGACAGCCTCTTCCATGGGACTACACATGATAGCCCAATACCTACCAGGGATCAACATCACTCTGGCAGACCACTTAAGCAGAAACTTACTGGACCCCCACGAATGGCAGCTCCACAGAAAAATCTTTTTACAGATCACTCAGGAGTGGGGGACTCCGGAGGTGGATCTCTTTGGTTCACACCTCAACCATCACCTAAAAAAATTATATACTAGTGAATATCTCCACCTAGCATGGAAGGTGGATGCATTGACCTTCCCCTGGGACACCCTCTTAGTGTACGCATTCCCTTCTCTGCCTCTTATTCCAAAGGTACTGATCAAAATAAGGGAGGAGAGAATGAAAGCCATCCTCATTGCTCCAGATTGGCCCAGACACCATTGGTACCCCTTACTGCGCAGCCTGACCTTACAGCCTCCCAGGTAGCTTCCCCTGATCTCAGACCTAAACTCAGGCGGAGGGGGGAATGCTGCACCCAGACTTGCAGACGCTCAAACTATCAGCTTGTCTAATACTCTAAAGGCAAACAAGGGACCTCTGTTAAGCAAACAGGTCCTAGACATTATTACAGAGGCCAGAAGGCCCAACACCAGAAAATCTTAAGCAGGAAAATGGAAAAGATTTTGCTCCTGGAGCCAGTCCAGAGGGGACAATACCTCACAGCCTTCCATCCCTCTTATCCTGGACTACCTAGTGGAGCTACTTAGTAGTGGCCTCTCCTTCTCCTCTATTAAAACCCACGCCTCAGCCATCTCAGCGCATTTTGATACAAAACGGCCCCTGTTCTCCCATCATTTGATTAAACAATTCCTCAGAGGGGCTTCTAATATCAGACCTCCCAGAAGGCCACCCACTCCAGCCTGGGGACCTGTATTATGTTTTGGAAAAACTTACTTTACCACCCTTCGAACCTGCTTCAGCAGAACTAAAATTCCTCTCCTGGAAGACTGCTTTTCTCCTAGCTGTCACATCAGCCAGGAGAGTTTCAGAACTTCAAGCACTGATGGCCATTGAGCCCTTCATTATCTTCCATGCAGACAGGGTCTCCTTGAGGACTAATCCCTCCTTATGTCCAAGGTGGTATCTAATGTAACTCTCAATCAGGCCATACATCTAACCACCTTCTTTCCTAACCCTCAAAACAAATGGGAGAGAATTCTGCACTCACTAGATGTGCACAGATGGCTCTGATACTATCTGGACCGTACCAAACCCTTCAGGAAAACAGACCAACTACTTGTCAGCTTTGCTCCAGGGACAGAGGGGAAGCCCATTTCCAAACAAATCATTTCCAAATGGATATCCCACTGTAGACATTTCTGCTGCAGATTGCATGGAACCCCCCCCCCAAGTCTGTTAGAACCCATTCTACTAGGCCAGCCTCCACGTCCACAGCATTCCTCAGAGGAGTTCCCACCAGGGACATCCTGGAAGCTGCCACCTGGACTTCTGACCATAACTTTACCAAGCATTACCACCTGCCTCAATTTTCTAAGGCTAGGGCAGGGTTTACCTCTGCAGTTCTGCAGTGTTTGCTGACCCATTCCTAGGTACCATAGTAAGCCTACCACCCCTATCCTCAGCTTTGGGAATCCTCCCACAGGTGTTGAGTGCAACATCGAAACACAAAAACATAGTACAGTTGTGTACACTTACCATAAATGTAGATGTCCGAGTGTATTCACTGTTGCAGTCCTGGTTTCCCACCCTCCTTCCCCCTTAAATCTTCTTTTTTTAGGGAGACATATGTTTCAAAGGGTGGCTTTTAGCCAGCAGGACCACTTTACCATATTTACTTGGGCCTCTGAAGGGTTAGGGCAAAAAAAAATTGATGTAATGGCGTTGGCTGCTCTCCTTTATAACGCTGACGTCCTGATGTAAGGCAGCATGCGACAGCAGCCGACGCAGAAAAACATTGACTCTGGTATTCGGGCTGGCCGAGGGATACCATAGCAGGGATAACCCACAGGTGATGACTGCAGCAGTGAATACACTCGAGCATCTACATTTATGGTAAGTGTACACAACTGTACTTTACGGAGCCTAGTTTCGATTCATAATTGGCTTTGGAGGTTTTCACTAGTGATCTAATTTGCTTGTTGAGGCCAATGAAGGAGTTTTTCCAATTTGGAATTTGTTCCTTTTTACCCATGGACAACAGTTTTTTCCTTTTAGTGTAAAGCCTGTTGATAGAGGATGTCCACCAAACAGGTTTGTTTTTCCTTGAGGAGCAGGTTTTAGTTCTGTTGGGTATGGCTGAGTCCATGCAGTTTTACAGGGGCTTGTATACTGCATCAGCGTTCTGTCCAGCATAGTTGTCTGTATCTTCTGAGGGGGGGAGAAGGTGTGACGCTGCTGATACTCTCCCTTAGGAGGTTGCAGTCAGCTTTTGAGAAGTTTTTTTTAGCTTGATTACGGCTGGGGGGAGGATTGTGGGAGTTGAGGGATTCATAACATTTCAATGTCAGCTTATGGAATTTAAACCCAGGTCTTCAGATTTGTAGTATGTACCTTAACTGCTATGATATACAGATTTCCTAAAGGTGCATTTCAGTATTTTGCTATTACTTTCTATTCTATAAATAGTGAAAAGTAAGGGATTATTTTAATAATAAAACCATAAGATTCCAGGCATCAGTGTTGATGAGCCAACTTTTAATTCAAGGATTTTTATACCACTTGGCATAGGCTAAAGTGACTAGTGTATAAATATAGCAAAAACAGCTTTATTCTTGGTGTTTTGTTGCTGTGTTTCTGTAAGTTTGTAATAAAACTATGTATTTCTCTGTGTTTGTTTTTTTAGCTAGTACATTCATCTCACTCAGTGTTGGTGCAGTTACCAAAAAACTTTTGGCAGTTTGACTTGCGTCAGCACACTATTAAGTTTAATGTGAAAGTTAAAGTTATGTGCGTGTTTCCTGTTTTCTTAACTGATGATCTGAAGTAGGAGATTCATTTGTCTGCAACCTGTGGGTTATGGATCCGATATCGGATCCGAACCGGCATGGTTTACCAGCTATGGATCCAAGCTCTCAGCTCCTCCCCTCACCCATAATGCCCTGCTCTACCCTCATGACCCCAGATCTCGTTTGCCTCGCATGGTGACCAGATTGTGTTTTTCAAAGCTCTCCAGCTAAGTGAAATTTTAGTCTTATATAAGCTTATTTTTGAAAGTTTAGTATGAAAGTTGTGTGAAAGTGTAGGTTTCCCATTAATATTTTTATACTTTTAGTCTCTTAAAATTTATTTTTACTTATCCCTCCCCTCGCTGGTAGCGTAGTGTGTGTTTGGGTCTGTTGAGTGGTTTTTGTTACTTTACTTTAACTAGTTTTAGTAACCTTGTTTTTTGCTTTTGGGTTGTCTGAGCAGCCCAAAGCTGTATTTTCTAAGTGCTCCGAGTGTGGCCATAAGCTTTCCCCAGCTGATGGCCACACTCGGTGTGTTAGATGCCTGGGGGTTGAACACCTCACATCTGGATGTTCCATTTGTGCAGGGTTCAACCCCAGGGCATTGAAGGAGCGGAGGTCCAAGCTTGTCTTGGCGGGTCTTTTGCTGCCGGACTCAGCTCCGGCCTCCGCTCCTTCGGGGGTAACCGTTGCCACGGTTGTCCCCTCTCCGGCTCCCCCTCCTCCTCCTGGGACTCAACCTCCCTGTAGTGGTTCGGAGGAGAGGGAAGCTAGGAAGAAGGACCGGAGGGAGAAGCACCATAAGCGGCGGGCCGAGACCTCTGTTTCGGCCCCGCCAGCCAAGCGGGCATCTCCCCCGGCCTCTTTGTCTGCTGGCTCTCCCCCTCCTCGGCTCCGGTCTCCAGTGTGTTTTTCACCGGGACCTGAGGAGGAGGAGACCCGATCTCCGTCGAGGCTATCGAGGAGGCACTCAAGGCCTACCTCGATAGCCTCGTCGAGATCAACTTATAGCCTGTCAGACGCTGATCTGGACCGGATGATGAGAAGGTTCATCCAGGCCCAGATGCAGATGTGAGTGCTCTTGCCTCCCCCCTCTGGGGGGGGGAGCTCGACCCCCTTTTTCAAGCCAATTGCTCCTTCTCTGACCCGCTACCCGGGTTTGGAGCAGTTGGAGCCGAGCAGCTTCGGAGCCGGGGGTGGGTCGGTGCCGATAGTACTTGGTACTTCGGATCCGACCCTGCCCTCGAGTGCATCGGATCCGACCTCTCGGAGCCTGGATCCGAGCTTTGGATCCGGGGGGATCAGTGCTCCTTCGGCGCCGTCTGTGTCTGAGCGCACTGTCGCCGGATCCGGCGCGCCGGCTCCGATCCACTCCTCTGATCCGAGGGGGAGCCGATTGTCGGATCCTTTGGTCGAGGTCGGCTCCCCTTCGGCTTTTGATGTAGTGGAGAGGGCCCTGTTGAGGGTCTCCGGACCCCCGGCACTTGTTTCGGCTCCGTCCCGCGCTCCCTCTGCACTGGGTCAGGCTTCCACCATCCAGCCCTTGGGACAGCCCGCTCCAGTGCCCCAAGCTGTTCCCCTGGAGCAGGTTACTATTTGCGAGGAGTCCTCTGACAGCCCCCCAGAGGATGTTCCTCGCAAGCATATGTGCAAAAGGAGGCACATTGACTCCCCCGAGTCTCTCACGGAAGACACGGATTTGGAGGAAGGGGAAGGCTCCCCACGGTCACCCCCCGAGGATGTCTCATTTGGAGACATCATGGAAATGCTCCGCATAGGGGGGGGTGGTCTGCCCCCAAGTCTTCCTCGGACGAGTCCGTGTTCTTGGAGGCATTTGAAGCGGGCCCGTCTACTTCTTGGGTGTCCCCTCCTGCCGACCCCCTAGTGGACCTCATTACCACCAGGGTGTGGAAGGAACCGGACACCGTGGAGCCAATCCCTAAAAGGCCCGACCGGATCCTCAGTCCCCTGGCTGACCGTGCCCATTGGAGTAAGGGGCCTCCGGTAGATGCCATGTTGACGGCGGCGGCCACCAAGAGGGAACTTGCTCAGGAGAGTCCCTCAGTCCATCCCCCGAGCAAGGAGTCTCGGATGATGGACCGCTTGGGGAAGCGGATGTTTAGTTCAGCAACCTTCTCGGTAAGGGCGCTGAACTATCTGGCACATGTGATTAGGATGCAGCGCGATCTTATTAAAGAATACGCTGCATCCCCCCCAGAGTCCATGTCAGAGGAGGACAAAGTGCTGCACTCCACCCGCATGGCCACTCTCAGGTCCGTTACCAATACCTCTATGCGGCTACTCTCCCATGCTATGGAAGGCGCTGCTAGAGCCGCAGGGGCAGGTCTAGTTACTAGACGTCAGGCCTGGCTCCGTCATTGCGATTTCTCAGAGCCCTTCAAAGCGTCATTTGCGAACGCCCCCTTTGATGGTTCTGCCCTCTTTGGCAAAACTGTTCGCGACACTTTGACCCAGAGCGAGAAGGACGGGAAGACGCTGTCTGCCGTCGGAATCTGCTTCTCTGCACCCCAGAGGCCCTATTCTAGGAACCAAAAGGGTCAGAAGAAGATGTGGTTCTGGAAGTCGCAGCAATCCCAGCCTGCTCCGGACAACCAGTCCTTCCGTGGCAGAGGAGGACAGGGAGGACGCCGCCCTAGAGGCAGAGGGGCTCCCAGGAACTTTGGGTCCAGAAAACCCTTCTCTGAACGGCCCGCGCAGCAACCCTGAGGGGTTGCCCGGCTACTCCACTCTGGAGGCAGTCGGGGGACGTTTTTTGGAGCACCTAGCGGCATGGGAGTCCATAACATCAGACCGCTGGGTTCTCCAGATCATATCCAGAGGATACCGTATCCCCTTTCGTCACTTGCCAAAATTGAAGTCCCTCCCCGACGTTCCACCCGGTCAATGGGAGGCCGCTTTGGCAGAAATTGGCCATCTGCTAAAGAAAAGAGCCATCCAGCCCGTCCCCCCAGACCAGATCGGATCAGGGTTCTACTCCAGGTTCTTTTTAGTGCCAAAAAAGATGGGAGATCTAAGACCAATTTTAGACCTTTCTCTCTTGAACCTGGCAGTTCCCAAGGAGAAGTTCCGAATGGTCACTCTGCAGTCTATTCTCCCCCTTCTGGGAGAAAATCACTGGATGTGCTCCATAGACCTCAAGGATGCATACTACCATATACTAATGGACAGGCGCTCCAGGAGGTTTCTCCACTTCCGGCTGGGAGCCAGTCACTACCAGTTCCGGGTCCTTCCCTTTGGTCTCACCACAGCCCCCAGGGTGTTCACCAAAGTATTAGCAGTGGTAGCGGCCCACCTGAGGCTTCAGGGGGTACAGGTCTTTCCCTACCTGGACGACTGGCTCCTTACCGCCCCAACAAGGCATCTACTACTATTGGCGAGACTCCTTTCTCCATCTTGCTCCCCGTCTGGGCATCACTATAAACACAAAAAAATCCAACCTAGCACCCACGCAGTTCATAGATTTTATAGGTGCCAGGTTAGACACAAGGAGTTTAAAAGCCTTCCTCACTGCGGACAGAGTTCAAAATCTGCAACTCCAGGTGCGGGCCATTCTCCACTCAAGCTCAGTTCCGGCGGAGTTGGTCCTGAGGGCTCTAGGGTCCATGGCGGCTTCTATAGCACTTCTTCCTCTCGCCAGGTTCAATATGCGCATCCTCCAGTGGACACTCCTAGTACAGTGGTCATATCTTGCTCTTCCTATGCACCATCCCATTGCGATCAGCAAGGCTTGCAAGCGGTCCCTCCTGTGGTGGCTTCACTCGCCAGATCTCCACGGAGGCTCAACTGTGGAGTCTTGGCTCTGTACTGGAAAAGTAAATGCTCAAAACACAGTTAAACAATATCCTGTTTAGGGGCTACTTCAAAGCAAGATTCAACCTTAACAACTTTTAGAAGATTACCAAACAAAAAGCGCCTCAATGCACGAACAAAACTAAATAACCAAAACGTGTACCAATAGCTAGTCCTCCCAGAAACTTCCACTTGTAAAATAGTCAAGAAAGTGGAGTGGATTCAAAAACTTTTGTGAAAAACACAAAATGGATTTAAAAACTTTTATCAAAATCCTGAAGTGGATTTAAAAACTTTTTAAATCCACTGAACATTTAGAAGATTGTTAAGCACCGCCTGTTAGCATTAAATCTGCAATAAAAGCGGATAGTGCTGGCCTGAAAACAGCAGTAGCATGCCATGCAATGGCTTTTATTTCATCTCCCAATTTCAGCTTGCTGTCTGCACACTGTACTTTGGTTACAACTGCTTCCCTTACACAGGAAATATGTATGACAGCAACCACTTCCCCACTGTTTACCATCGTTTTTTTTTATTTAGTTTTTCCTTGACTAGTATTACGTTAAGAAGCTAAATCTCCATGCATTCCAAATAATTGTGATTGGATTTCTGATCATAATGAAAAATTGTGTTCTTGACATGGATTCAAAGATTCACCTCTTGAGCTTTGCTATTGAGGTGAATTTCTTGGCATCCATGTCTCAGGCGCATAATAAGTTTGCTACAGTCTGTGACCTGATCATAATCCTATGTTTAAATACTTATTACTTTGTGGTAGTAGCATTGTTTGATTTATGTGGCAAAATAGCAGAAAAGCACATAATTTCTACCACTTAAAAAAGAGCATCTTTGCAAACAAGTTTGTATTTTTTTTTATTTTCCTCAAAAATGCTGTACTGTATGAGTATTGGTTAAAATGGGATTTCATGGTATTAAGCTTTTACATTAGCTCACTTATTCATCATGGCTAGAATTTCTTTTATTTACTATTTGCTTTTCTTCCAGTTTGGATTATTTAGTGTTCTGTGTTTAAAATATCCCATTTTACTAAGAGAAGCCAGAATCAATAATTACCAGAAACTATTCTAGCAGTCACAGGTATAAATTCCAGAATGTTAGCTAATGAAAATTTAATTCCAGTATTGTAGCAACAGTAAGCCAGATGCTCTGCCAGTGTTTTAGTTTTTTTAGCATTTACTAAGCATGTGGTGTTTTTTTCTCATTTCTCTTTGTATGGCAATTAGAAATTGTCTGTCTCTACTTGATGTGTTTAGAAAATAATCCAGTAAACAGTATGCAATAGGTGTTTGCCACTGTTCCCTTAATAGCCAGTGAGTAAGACCAGTTGAATAAATAGCTAACAATGTAATACATTGAGTGTTCTGATCATGCTGTGAAATTGCGTTATCACTAACTCCTCTCACTCCATCTTTCATCCAGTCACGCACCACCTCTCCCACATGGTCAAAAACCTAACTTAAAGTGATTGACTCTATCAATACAATGCCTATCACCAACACGTTTCCTTAGCTTAATACTGCCCATTGCACTCCCTAGCACCCTTACTTACCTTACACAACTCCCTTACGCCTCTTACATCCTACCACTACACTATACCTCTGACTACCAACATACTGCATCATCCTCCTCCTCTATAACCCATGAACTCTACCCATCAAACATAACACTCGTATATAAATACAAAATACTACCTATCATACCATCTTCTAACTTACCATACCCTCCAGTCCCTAACAAATGCTCTACCTGTCTCCTCTCAAACTCCCCCTCCACATCAGATTTTATCACTCTCATACTAGATCATATCTCCCTCTCTCTTTTTGGTGACATTCACTCCAGTCCCGGGCCCACCAACCCCCCCCCCATCCATCTCCTCTCCCCATCCGTCATTCCTTCGCACCCTCAAAAGCATTTGCATTACCACAATTAATGCCTAAAGTCTCCATAATAAAATTCCTAACCTACATGCCTGGCTTAACCACAACCAGTCAGATATAGTTGCCATCTCAAAAATTTGGCTTATACCACACATAAAAGATAATGAAATCCTGCCACCTGGCTACCATGAGATTTGTAATGATAGGCCCAACAAAAAAGGAGGTGGTGTAGCCATAATCTACTCTTCCACCTATTTAGTTACCCCATACAATACTCCCACTGGAAAATTTGACAACTCTGAATTAACCATAGCTCTCTTAAAATTGAACAAGCACAAGTCCATATGCCTAGCTGCTCTTTACATCCCTCCAGGTAATAACATCCCAATACTAGAAGACATTCTCTCCTGGTTCTCCTGTAACATTAAAAATGAAACCCTCACCCTAGGCGATGTAAACATTAACTGGGCCACCATTAACTCTCAATCGCCTATCCAATCAACCACTTTAACTTCACCCAGCTAATAAACTCCCCCACCAGACCAAACAAAGATGGAACCTCCGACTCCATCATTCACTGGATCTTAGTGTCTCATCCAAATCTCATCTCAAATTCAGGAATCCTTCCTGACCCCCCTCAGTGACCATCTACAAGCCTTTGCTGACCGGTATCCTTCCCCCCTTCGTAAACAACATCACAGATTCATAGGTGTGTACTAGGCTGACGGCCCTGGAGGCTTTACAAGCCTAGTCCATTGGATTACACTGGCATTGTGCCACCTGACCTTAGTTCCCAGTCCCGTCTGTTGAGTAGAGCCACTAGAGTGATCCCTGGGGTGAATTTTCTGTTTCCCATCCACTCATCAAGATTTCTTTTGAAGAGGGCCAGTGAGGTACTCTGCTTGACATGTATGGGAAGTCTGTTCCATAGCATGGGCAGTCTCTGGGTTATGAACCTGTCCCTCCAGCATGTTCTGCTGAGTGTGGTAATGAGGTTGAGGTCTCTAGAGTGTGTGGTGCAGAGGGATTGGGATTTCTTTAGCTGTAGCATTTCTAATAGAGCTGGGTCAGACATGGCTTTGTAAGTCAAGCAGAGATTGCCTCTAAGTAGGCGATATGAGACAGAGAATAGTTGGAGTTTTTTGAGTTTGTCCATGTAGGACAAGTGTGTAAGGCCTAGGATCATCTTTGTGAGGTACTTTTGCAGCCTGTCCAGTTGTTGCAGGTGTCTAATGAAGTACATGCCAAATTGGGTATTGTACTCGATGATTGGCCTAGTGAGGGAAGAGTAAAGGGAGACAATGACCTCTTTCTTCCTGGATGCAAAACCCTTAGTAATGAGATGTGCCACATAGAAGGACTTTATGACCATAGTGGCAATGTGGTGGTTAAAAAAGAGGTTGCTGTTAATCTGTTTCCAGATCTCTTATAACGCCTTCCATGTTCAGTGGACTACCATCGATGTGGTAATTCATGGGAATCGAGTTTTTTCCAAAGGGGATGACAATAAATTTTTTGACATTGAGCTTAAGGCCATGGTTCTGACACCAGTCGTTGGTCTCAGTGAGGCCTTTTTGTAGGATGTCAACGTCACTTGGGGAGTTAATAATAGCTCCCAACTTGCAATTGTCTGTGCATTTTGTCAGCCAGAGTCCCTTCGTGTTGGCCTGGACTTCAACGAAGTAGATACCTAACAGGAGAGGACCCAGGACTGAACCCTGTGGGACTCCACTAGTGACTGGTCGGCAGTCTGACTTGGAGTCAGCTACTTTCACACTGTGGGTTCTATCTGTGAGCCAGTTTGCAACCCACCTAGTGATATAGCGGTTGATGCCTAGCTTAGTGAGTTTTTCTATGATTCCTGAATTGGGGAATGGTATCAAAGGCCTTGGCCAGATCAAGGTAGGCTGTATGAATCACCTTGCCTTCATCCAAAGCTCTGGTGACTGACTCAAAGAAGTCGACCAGGCTGAACAGGCTTGAGCTACCCTTCACAAAACCAAACTGTGTGGGATGCAGAGTTTGGAGATTTCCTATATCCTTGTTTATTAGCTCCATGATGATGCGTTCCATAGCTTTGCATATCAGACTCGTCAGGCTAATAGGGCTATAGTTCCCAGGGTGTGTAGTCGCTCCTCCTTTGTGGAGAGGGATGACTGTAGCAGTGTGCCATTCGGTAGGGAGAAAGCATGAGGTGAGGCTGTGAGTGAACAGGGCACATAGGTGAGGTGCCAGTTCACTCTGTAGTTCATGTAGAACACAACCAAGGATACTATCAGGTCCCATAGAAGCTGTATTCTTGGCATTGGACAGTTCTGTTTTAACCTGTGCAGCAGTAATACTGGGTGCCTGGCAATCTACTGGTATTTATTTTGATTGGTCCTTTGGGGGCGGGGGGACTAAAGTTAGCACTGAATCTGTTGGCCAGAATATTGGCAATATCTGTTGGTTTGGTATAGGAGGTACCATTGTGCAGTAGCTCAGAGCAAATCTGGGTATTGCCGTGGAGATTTTTTACATAACTATAGAAGGTCTTGTGGTTGTCTTTACTATCTGCTTTAATTCTGTTTTCATAGCTAGCTTTAGAGGATTTGATGAGAGATCTCAACTTTTTGTTGAGGCTGATAAGAGTTTTTCCAATCTTGGGACTTCACCTTATTCTGCATTAGTTTCCTCGTTCTGTTGTAGAGGTTGTTTATGGCAGGGGACTACCAGATTGGCTTGCTTTTTTGGAGGAGAGTATCTTGGTTCTACTGGGTATGACGAGATCCATGCATTTGTGTACGTGTTCGTACGGTGCATTGGCGTACGATTCGGTGGTCATGCAACTATTCTCCATTTGCATGGGCGCTTTGAAGTTAGCCACCTCTGTTTTTAGGAGTCCAAAGTTAGCTTTGGAAAAGTTTTGTATGGCGGTTACCTTTGTGGGGTGGTGGGAGGGATGTGGATTTCCAAGGTGATTAGTTTGTGGTCGGATTTAACCAGGGAGGAGTTGACTACTGGTGTAGAGCAACGGTTCCCCATTTTAGTAATGACCAAGTCAAGGATGTTGCTACTTCTAGTGGGGATAAGAATGAGCTAGTACAGGGCATTGGAATTAATGAATTCCAGGAAACGTTTGGACAAGTGTATTGGTATATGAGTAGTTTTCCCAGTTATTGGAGGGGTGGTTGAAATCGTCCAGTATGAGAGTGTTAGGTTGGATCCTAATATTCTCCAGGGTGCTTAGGAACGTGGAGTGTGAGTCATGGGACATGTTTGGGGACCTATAGCAGGCTACGACCTGAATCACTGTCTTACCCCATGTTAGCTGCACCTGATGTATCTCTGATGCATTATGTTGGGCTACCAGTCTGGAGGTGTGCGCATCCTTTATGAACATGGAAACACCACCGCCTTTGGAGCTTTGCTCCAAGTTCTGGGGCAGAAAGGTGTGGAATGAGTTATAGCCTGGTAGTGCAGGGGTGTTTCTGCTGCCTTGAACCAGGTCTGTGTTACAGCACAAATGTCGATGTTGTCCATTTTAAGGAGTGCTTCGAGTGAGTGCATTTTGAGATTTAGACTTCTAGCATTGAGCTGCATGACCCTCAGATTGCATTTGTCTGTAGCTGTTATGGTGGTAATGTGGTCTTTGAAACACCACTTAAAAAAGGCACTATAGGGGTGGCAAGAGCCTTGGCCAGTATCCGGAAGCCCAGGGGTGATGGTTGCAGGCCATCTCTGGCAAAGCATCGAGGTCTGTCAATCATGTCATCTCAGGCAGACAGATAATGGATCCCCTTAGAATGACACCAGAAACATGGCCAATTGTTGAAATCAGTCATTTTCTGCTTGTACTGTGGTATCATTCTGGATGATGGTAGGATGCTGCTCAGGGCTAGGGTCATGCCCGCCTGGGCTACGTAATCCGAGAGCTCCTCTATGTCTCTTTTCATGCAGTCCAGGGAGGTACGTCTCAGGTCATTCACACCCACATGTACAATGACAGAGTCATATTTGTACCTGTTGTTGAGGGACCTGAGTGCGTGCATTATGTGGTGGATCCTGGCACCTGACAGGCAGCTGACTGTTACTTTCTCCTTATTCAACTTAGTGAGTGGGACATCAGTGTGCCTCACTATCGAGTCACCTATGACTAGTGTGTTGGGCATGCTGTTTTGCCTTAGGGAGTTTTGTTGAGTGGCACACAGTTTAGGAGAGTTATGTGTCTCGTGATTAGTGTTATGTTGAGGTGGTCGAGTGTGTTTCTGCCTTGGATGTCTCTGCTGTTTGGGTGGATTTTTATTGAGAGCCTCTGCGATGGTGGGTGTGTGGTTTGTGTTTTTATGTGAAGGCAGTGCTGGTGTGTGTTCTTGAGGGCTATGTGTTCCATGTAGTGTGGTGCAAGTGTTGACCTTTTCCTCTTGACCAGCTATTCTAGTCTTGGCTGGAGAGTGTGTGGCTTCCAATTTGGATGTATAAGTGCAGCTGTCGTAAATCTGAGTATTGGGAGTTTAGAGGAGGGGTTGTCATTGTACATGAGGCAGATGCTGCATTGCCTCAGGATGCCCACATTCACCAGGTTAATAGGAGAAAGCACAGGGAACTGACCTTTAGACATTCCTGGAGGGATGGGCATTAATAATAAGTACTGGAGCTGTTTCCTTGTAGAACGTTTAGTGCTGGTAGCACTTTTGTGTGCTACAATAGTTGCTAAAAGAAGTCTGGTAAAGTGCTAGACTAATAAACTAGTAAAAGTGCAGGAGAGGAGAGAACTACCAGATCTAAGGGAAAAATTGAAGAGCAGACTTTGGCACTGCTCAGAAGCTTACAAACAGTCCTGGATGCCTCAGATCTGTATCTGGACTAGACTAGTTACAGGAAAGGTGGGAAAGAAGCACAAATGCAGGCTTTTTAAACCAAAAAGTTGAAAGAGATGGAAAAACTGCCCAAACGGCCAATAAACTACAATTTATGGACCAGAAACCACTCCTCTTGTGGTAGATAGGCTACCTAGTACTTACCACTTTACCACTCCCATTGATAAGCTAGACGGCTTCCCTCCAACACAGAAAGGCTTGTGGGACTCAGAAGCTTGCATACAGTCCTGGATACAGCAAATCTGTATCTGGACTAAACTAGTTACAGGAAAGGCAGGAAAAGTGCAAACATGGGCTTTTAAACCAGAAAGTTGAAAGAGATGGAAACACTGCCCAAATGGCCAATAAACTACAATTTCTGAGCCAGAAACCACTCCTCTTGTGGTAGATAGGCTACCTAGTGCTTACCACTTCCACTGGCAGGCTGGAAGGCTTCCCTCTATCACAGGAAGGCTTGGGGTCTCAGAAACTTACAAGCAGTCCTGGATACAGCTAATCTGTATTTGGACTAGACTAGTTACACGAAAGGCGGGAAACAAGTGAAAATGTGAGCTTTTAAACCAGAAAGTTGAAAGAGATGGAAAAAACTGCTCAAACAGCCAGTAAACTTCAATTTCTGGGCCAGGAACCACTCCTCTTGTGATAGATAGGCTACCTAGTGCTTACCATTCCCATTGATAAGCCAGAAGACTTCCCTCCAGCACAGAAATGCTTCGGGGGGCTGAGAAGCTTACAAACAATCCTGGATACAATAAATCTCTATCTGGACTAGACTAGTTACAGGAAAGGCAGGAAACAAGCACAAACGTGGGCTTTTAAACCAGAAAGATAGGCTAGAAGACTTCCAACAAGCTTAGAATTTTTTTTTGTTTCGTTTTTTTGTTTTTACAGAAAAGCAGCTAAAACAGCACTAAAAACAATTCAAGTGCAGTGGAAGCTAGCACACATGAGTGTGTAGCAATATTAAAGCAAATGCATACATTTAAACCTGAAACCTGTCCAACTTCAACCCACTAACACTTTCAGACTGCCTAAAACTAACTGACTGGACACCTTTAAAAAATCTGCCCCTTGACAACGTCATCAACTACTTTAATGAAATTTTCTGTACCTACTCAGTAACCTTGCTCCTGTCAGGACCAAAAGAGTTAAAGCTACAACTTCTCCCTGGCTGTCTAAGGAAACTAAACAGATCATGCTTCTACGAGACAAAAATGGGAACAATACCAAAGAAGTAAGCAACCTAATACCTTACTAGAATTTAAACAATTCCACAACTCCATGAAAAATAATAATAACTAGATACTGCAAAGCATATTACTCTAAGCTTCAATCTGAACATACTAACAACCCTAGAAAATTCTGGAATACTATTTCTTCCCTCCTTCACCCCAGCAGTAAAGACAACCCATGCCCAAACCCTAACTGCTCTGATCAAGAAACAACCTCTATATTTAACACCTTCTTTGTGGAATGTATAGCCACACTTACTGCCAGCTTTCTCAGCTCCCCTCCAATATCTTCCCCTCCCCATACCTTCCCCTGTGATCTCAAAACACACACCTCTTCCTTCAGCCTCAATCCTGTGCCCGCACACATAATAAAAAAACCCCTCCTCCGACTGAAACCATACTCAGTGCACCAGATCATCTACCTGCATTCATCCTCAAATTACCTGCCAACAGCATAACCTTCCCTATCTCCATCATAATAAATAGGTCCAATCAAGAATCTTATGTTCCCTCACTTTGGAGACGAGCATTCATCATCCCACTCCATAAAGGTGGTACAAACACTGACACCACTAATTTCCATTCTATTGCCATACTTTCCCCACTCTGAAAAGTCCTGGAAAAATGTATTCACTCACAGTTGATGCCTTATCTAACACAAAACAACCTTCTATTCCCCCCACACTATATGGATTTTGTCCTGGCCACAGTACCATCACTGCACTCCTCTCTTTCCTTGAGTCCATTAACCATGCTCGTGACTCCGGCAAAATCATATCAGTGCTGTTCATAGACCTTTCCAAAGCCTTCAACACCATCTCTCACCCTATACTCTATCACAACTCTCCTCCTTCAATCTCTCCCCTACCACCATAGCTTGGGTCACCAGTTACCGCTCCAAAAGACAACAAGCTGTTACATGGAAACAGTCCACCTGTGACAAACCAAAATGCTGCCAGCCCAGCTAGCTGGAATTTTGTAAATAATTGTATGTCACTTGAAAATATTAATATGATTTATAGAGAGATGTGACACTGCCAGCCCAGCTATCTGGAATGTTATAAATAATCATATGTCATTTGTGAATATTAATATGATCAATAGGCTTGTCTTAAAATGTAAGAGAAGTGTATGTGTTGTGTATATTAAACTACTGGTGCAGAAGTGTGTGTTGAACTGTATGTTATGTACGGAGCTTCAAGAATGTAACCACAGTGTACCCTGCTGGGAAAGAGCAGAAATGTGTATAAACTATATACATGTGCAGATGTGTTTTAATGGTGGAAGTTGGAACATACAGAATTAACTTGCAAAACCTCAAGAAAATAAGTGGAAATTGGTTTACGATTGTGTTATCTCTGTTTCAGCTCAGAGCAGGCATAATGTCTAGAGTTGGAGGTCTTCTTGTTGTCTTGAAACAGAAATAATTACTAGGTATCAAATGTAAAAGTGTTTAACTGTTTAACGACTTCCAGTTCTAGGCAAACTTCTGAGAGATGTGTACCTCTGACACAGAGGTGCTAAATTCTGTTTCTGTTAGCCTGGGAACTGAAGGCAGTTGACAGAGTAGCATCATCCCAGCTAACCCACTAGTAATGTGTATTATTAATTTAAGAACTATCTCAGAGAGTGAGTCTGTGCATTTTGTATTTGTCTTTGGACCTGGAAACATCCATCTCAGCACTGCTGCCTTGCTAATAGTAAGTAACTAGGGGAAAAGTAATGTCTGTTAGATATAGATAGAAATATAGTAAAGATTAGTTTAGATGTTTTCTGTATTTATTTGAGACTGTCCTGTAGTGTTGTTTTAAAATATTTCCTGTGATTCTGAACTCTGTAGTCGCTGTGCTGAGTTATTGAGTATTGTCTTGTTCTTTTATTATTTGTTATTAAATATATTTAAACATTTTAATTGTGGCTAGTTTTTTTTAGAGATATTTAAGCTCTCAGAATGTTTGCATATGTATTTAGTGACACTGTATAGGCCACTCCATAGCCTTGAAAGTCTTGGTCACACATGCCATTTGGCTAATAGTAACATTACACAGTAAAATTGGTAACCCTTTGTAAGGGCGTTATAGTAGCTGAAAAAGAGCTGGTTGGTAGCAGTGATAACTACCTTATAGTCTGGTCAGAAGGGGGGGTCATAACTTTTAAACATGTGCCAACCTTCCCCAGGAGTGTATGTGGGTTTATATATAAGTCAAATATCAAAGTGTGTGTGTGTGTCAGCTACTTGGGCAGGGACACAAAGCACTGGTTGGACAGAGAGGGTGCTGGAGGTCTTAACTTGGCCACTTGGCTGAGATCTTAAGCCTATAGCTGTTCCAGTGGGGAGTTTTATTGGGGATCTGGAGAAAGGTAGAGAAACCAGCCCCAGACTGACTGTGATATCCGTGTGCTCTTAAGGGAAATTGTACTGTGTGTGTACTTGTTATCCTGCCAATGTGTATGTCCCTCACTGGTGCTAGTGGTAAGGATTGAGGCTCTTTGATTACTGGGCCAGTGCAGGGGCGTCACACCACCTCTTCCTTTCTATACACCCCTACTGGGGTATCCCAAGGTTCTGTCCTTTGCCCCTTTTCAATATATTCATCAACAATTTTCACCACTACATCTCCAGTTCTACAATAACCCAGTATTGAGATGATTTGACTGCTCAGCTGACACCCCTTCCAACCTTCGGCAGATAACCCAGTCAACTTTCTCAAATACTGAAACCTGGATGCAAAACAACCACCTAGCCCTTAATGCCAATAAAACCAAATTAATTATTTTTTCCCCATCTAAACACTCCCCATTGATAAAAACTCCTTCAGGAGCATAAGCCAGAATAACACCCCCATTGAAAGTGTTCCTCACACCAAACTGCTCTGCGCCATTATTGACGAACATCTAAAAATCGATATCCGCATCCAAACTAACATCAAAAAATCCCATAAAAAATTAGGACTGCTATACAGTATAGGCATAACCGTTATCTCACCCCCTCCACCAGAAATACCCTTGTCTCCACATACCTTCTCCCCCCCCCCCCCAATGTATGGCGCTCCTCTATTCTTTAATCTTCAGCTCTGCCTTCACACTAAATTAGAAACCAGCTGCAATAAAATCTGCAAATTCGCCACCAACTTTAGGAACTCGTCCCATCACTGCATCTCCCGCCACTCCCTGCAGGGAGCTACCCAACTATCTGAACCTCCTTAAACTCACCACTGCCCATAAGCTCATATTTAACTTACCCTCCTATCCCTCTCTGTCCACCTCTTTAACCCCCTATATTCCTAATCGCTCACTTAGGTCCAAAAATCAAAGCCTGCTCAAAATTTACAAACCTTTACGGCCACCTGGTTACACTGTGCTATCCTGCTCCTTAGCTAAACTACAGAACTTTCTTTCTCCATCCCTTAAAAATACTCATAACCACTCTAACTTTAAATCCCTCCTCCATTCTTACCTATCTTCAAAGATGGAATGCCCTTGCTCCTTCCCCACAGAGAACCCTCCTATATCAAAACCCACCTTCTAACTCTGTGCATCATCTCTGCAATCACATCATTTGCCCTCCTACTCCTCCTTAACCTCCATATTTTGTTAATAGTTTATTTCCAACAATTTCTCATCCTCAGTTGTAATTCACTGTTAATGACTCTTTGACTGTACAGTTGCTAAATTTTATTATTATTGTAGAATTTTTTTTACTGTAGAATGCTGCATAAAGCTGCATGACTTCTTTGCTTTGCATGTGTACATGCTAATATGTTGTTAATGGAGCTTTTCTCCCTGGACCTCCACTTAAAATGGGCTCTTTTTAGGCCTAGTGGACTTCCCCAGTCATCCAACTGAAATAAATGAATAAAAGATAAAACTTGTTATGGTGAGGTTCGTATGTAAAAAAACTGTTGTTATTGAGGCTTGCACTGCCACACATACAGCATCCACTCCAGGACTGCATCAGAGGAATCCTGTGACAACTGTGTAACATACTGTACCCTGCCACAAAACATGTGGTATAGTCAAGTGTCTAACAGCTTTTGAAGCTGTTAGTTGATGATAGGCACACCTCACTTATGGTCACTGTCTAGTTAATAGTGCCAAATGTTTTGTAGTTTTCAAAGTTATAAAAAACACTTTGCACTCCTGCACTTTTTCTGTTTAGCTGGTAATAGATTGGGAGAGCTAAAATGTCCTGTGTATTACAATGGGTTGTGAATAGGCCACTGTTTGTAACTCCGGTTTATGCTTTTAAAGTGGAAGATTTACCTCTTGATCTATGCTTTTCAGCTGAGATAACAAACCGGTAATAATTAATGACCCAGTCATAATATAGTGATCACCAGTATAACATGAACTATATGCAGAGCTATACACAGTTATGCACAGTTTGCTAAGTGCATTTATGAGGCACAGCTAAGTGGTTTGACACTGGGAGAGAGAGCATTGTTGTAGTTAAATGTAGTGAATAAACACCTTTTCAAGCATTTTTGTCCCAGGTGGATCCTTTATTCTGTCAGAATTGCTTTATATTCATATGCAGTGAAAGTTTTCATAAATGGCTGATTTTCTATACTTTTCTTAACTGTAGATCACTGATCTGGATCGTTGTGATTTGTATATTGCTGTATTGCGAGAGCTGCTGAAAGTACATGCTGCAGTAGGCTGGAAATGCGCTTCTTACACCTTAAGCTTTATAGCCTCATTAACTGAGTCTTCAATTCGGAATTTGCAAGCGACTAGCAGAGAGCAGGTAATGTTGTGAAATGTTTTGAGTATCACTTTGTGTGCTATGCTTTCTTTCTTTTTTATTTTTTAAAAGAATAACAGATGGTTGTGCTATGGAAAAACTTGTAAATAAAATAATTTTGTAGTTATTTTACTATCCTTTACCACTTGCAAACCTTGCTTGAAGAGAGAAAACATTTTGAAATTAACAGTTGAATCAGAAACCAGGAAATATAACTGTTGGCATGTCTGCATGCAGTGTTGTATCAGTAAATATGTATAACAGCTGAACTACCATATAAAGACTATCACCTTATATGTAAATATTCTATGTTGGCCAATACATTGTATAAAGATGCTGACAGTATATGATTTACTAGCTCTCTTACAGTGTCTTCACCACCATATTTATAATATCCATTGTTGCAGTGACTGTACAAATGTAATAACAGCACTCTTTCAGAGGAATTTTTCTCCCCAGATATAATTTGAAAATTAGCTCTACTCTGTTTACCTTTCCTAGTAAAAATGCAATAATTAAGTATTTTGCATATTTCTGGCTATTAACTAACTCCCTTGGTGGTTATACTTTGACAGTGTTTGATTTAGTTCTTCTGGACCCTTAATAGACTCTCCAGCTACTTTCATGCTTCTAACTTTGCTTGCTGGACATCTATAGACTGAGAAGAGGACTGGTTTTACATTTTTGAAGACTGACCGTGTCTACTCCTGCTTCTTCAGGAGGTCTAGGAATTTGTATTTAAGTTTGAGAAAATTGCATTGTCCTTACCCCTCTTGCCTTACTGTTTAATGTTACTTCAAGATTAGGTAGTTTATGATCATAAAATGATGTGTAACTGTTAAGACTCCTCTTAATTGTTGATAAAAAGTATTACCAAAAGCTGGAAGCCTCCTAAATTTTCATATTGGACAGCTGTAGGAGGTTGAAGAAGGCATTATTGTTTGAGGGAAGACCCTAAAAGCACTATAAATGGCTTGCATATGCCATAAAACCAAGATAATATTTGCTGGTGAGGTCCAGATGTGGCTCCTTGTCTTCCTCACCCTACCCCAATGTGTAGGTTCTAGTACAAACGTTCTAGACCCAAGCACATGTAAACTATTGTCTTGAAGCCAGGAACTCGGGCATCTTGTAGCTTGTGTAGTCTGCTTCTTGCATTCAAACTCGAATACAAGTTTTTACCATACCGGAACACATTATTCGAATATGAGCAAGGTAAGTGCATCAGCCATGGTGAGGGAGGGGGTGGGAGTGTAACTAAGAGCAGTGATCAGGATGGGTTTTAGATTTAGGGCACATGAGGATACTTTTAGTGGTAGGGAGTGGAAAGGCAGTTTTCCTGTAAGAGAGCAGGAAAGAGAATTGTAGCTTAGAGAGTGGGAATGGAGTTTTCGGGTTAGGGAGCAATCAGTGAATGTAGGTTTAAAGAGCAGTCAGGACTTTAGGGTTAGGGAGGAAGAATGGAGTTTTAGGGTAAGAGAGTGAGGACTCTGTTTAGAAACTGGATGGGAGTTTTAGGATTAGAGTTAAGGCTCTGGTACAGATATACATTTTTTAGGGACTGGCGTTGGGTGGACTAAATAGTTACAGCAGACTGGGCTAGTGGGAGTTAAAGCGCTTGCTTTTTCAAATAAGTGTGTCGTAAGCTACAAGCATGTGAGGATTTGTAGTAGGCCCAAATGCGTGCATATGGGGCTATTTCAAATGCAACTAGATATACACTAGTATTTCTGAGATTACATTATATTGTATTGTTATATTATTAGTTAATTATTAATTTAGAGACTGCATTATGTTTGCTATTAACTTCAAGAATATCTTCATTGCAGACATTTCTGCCATGGCTAGTTTTAGTTGGTTCTCATGTCACACTCACACAAAGCACTTTGAGCATTGCTGCAGGAATCTGACATCTGTTGATATTTTAGTATTTTAGTATTGCAGGATGCATCCTCCTGTAATTTCACCTTTTGCCTGTCCTTCAGCTGCATTGTACTCCTTAGAATACTTCTTAAGGGATCTTACTAACAGATGTAGTCACCACGTCAGTCGATTTGTCAGTATCTCTTCCTAACCAAGTAATTATTACCCTCTTGCTGTTAACCTGTGTTTGGATGATGACTCCTCTTAATGCCTGATGTTGGCATCCCCTGTAACGAGTTAAGTTTGTATTCATGTCTCTCTCTCTTTTGTTTTCTTTTATTACCTGTCTTACAGCGTGTTCTTACTCTTTGGATGGGGACAGAACGGCAGGCACAGTGTTTAGGCTTGCTTTCCTATTCTGATGTGTGATACAGGAGTTGGCAGCATCACCAGCACCAAGTGTGGAAAGGAAAGAGAGAGAAAAAATAGTTAGCAGGAAGTGTGGGGGTTTGCAGAAGAGGAAATTATAACACTTAAGCTTGTTGGAGAAGACTTACAAAGTCAACTGACATGATGAGTACATATCTTTTATTTTCTGTTCTCAAAAAATGTCATTATTTCAGCTCCAGATAGTACCTGACCCATAAAGTTCATACAGATGTTTTGTAAAATAATAGATGTGGATGTGTTACATAAAGTAACTAGGAGTCCTCGTGCTTGATATGTTATCATGAAAGGGATGTCCAGCTTTCTCAAGGCCTAACAGTTCATGCACTATGTTTTCATCTGGCAAAATCATTTGACATGATCCCACGTGTAATGTGTTGGGTAAATTAAAAACAGTTAATAGACTTCATTACAATTAACTGGATCAAAAATGGTTAATTAATGGTACAAAGAGAGTTTTAGCGGGGGAATACTTTCAGACTTGGTGTATCCGACTAGTGGAATATTACAGGTCTTGAAGTTGGGCCATTTCTGTTTATTTATTTTTTTCAAAGTTAAAACTGGGTGACTACAATGTGGACCTGTGGTTACCTGTATTGCAGATGAAACTGTTGCATAGGGTTTGCAGACTCTGTTCTATGACAATATTCTCCTAGTGAATATAAAGGAATATGGAGTATGATGCTTTAAAGATACTATGAACTTTCATTTTAAAATTGATGGTCATTTACTCATAATGGAAACTTTTAAAGGACCTTGCCACTGCCTTAACTTTGATCACTGATACTGTATTTGGGATAGCTCTTGTACTAAACAGTCTACTTTAGAAGACTGACAAACCAAAAGACTGAAAATTCAAAATGATGAACACATTTTTAATGCAGGGGCAACCCCCACACCCCCTGCTAACTAATATATACCAACGTCAAGATTGCACAACAGCGGAGAAGGGGCAAATTCTATCATTCAGTATTTTGACTTTTCAGTCTTTTGTTTTTTCAGTCTTCTGAAGTAGACCCGTACTAAAGGGTGATTAGAACAATCTGGTGAAATACCTGTGGCACTTTATATGACACTAATTTGGCCGTTTAAGAAGTTTAGTTTAGCTTTTTATATTCACTTACACATTTTATAACTAGAGAAAACTACGTGTTTCTTAGTAAGAAAATAATGAGGCTACAAAATTTAAACTGCTCGGATAGATCGAGAGCCATTGCTGTACTCAGTTTAATATGCTTCTGATGATCTCTGTTTGTTTTTTAATGCATTGTCGGCCTCTGTTCTTTAACAACACTGTGTCTGCAATGCAGAAGTTCTTAGTGCCAACATATGGCTGTGTAACTTTCTACTGAAATTAAGTATAGTTAATAAAAACAGAGACTGAATTAATGGTATGACAGTTACCTAGATTGTGGAATAAAATAGTGCATGTTTTACTATTTTTGTGGGAAATAACTGCAATTTTATGTGGAATAAAAACATAGATATTTGATAGTGTCATTCAGGCTTTCAGAAATTGAGTAGGTTGAAAGTTTGCTATTCATATCTGTGTTAGTGTACGAAACTCTGGACTTGGAGTGGAATAAAATCACAAAAACTTGTAGCTGTGACATCAGAAGCCTTTTGGAGAAAATGACTGTTATAAATTCTTCTTATTTTATCCAAAACAGTAAAGCAATTTTCCACTTGTTTCCTGTGCTTAGGCATATATTTTTTATTATACATTTGTTAACCGGGGGTGTCTGACTGAGCTGAAAAGGCCCTTTTTCAGCAGAGGCCCGGGGAGAAAAGCTCCACATAGAAAAATTACAGATACATTTAGTTATTTAGACATGATCAGTATACACACAAATTACAAAGGACATGTTTTTACAGTGGTATGCAACACATCAACAGTTACAGTGGAGAGAACAAACAAAAAAATATTAATTTAAAAATGAAGGTAATTAATAGATTTGTGGTGTACGGCTGAAATTTGGAACATAGGTAGAATACATACACAGTACACAGGTACAGTACATACATTGTAGATTAGCCAGTGTTTGTGATTAAGATTGAGAACTATTATCAAGTACTCTAGGTTTAATATGTAGTATATGTATGGAATATGCATATTCCTTTCTCGCATGCTTTGACATCATGTACCAGTTTAGCGCAGGACGGTCCTTTTCTGTGACTTGCATGTTTCAGATTACCATCCCAATATTCTCTGCGGAAAAATCCTCAGGTGTGATGCCTAGGTCTTACAAGTCATTTTTTAGGCTAGCCAATAAGCAACATGGTGTGTTATCCAGACCTCATGAAATAGTGTTTTTGGTCTTGGATAGTGTCTTGAGGACTTGTTCTTGGGAGATTGGGGAATGAAGATGCAGGTATGAGATCAAGGAATATAGGAAGGAAGAGGGGGCTGAAGTTTGAACTAAATTTGTCTGCTAGGATATTGGCTATGCCCTCTGTGTATGAGCCTGTGAAATAATTTACTGCTCACTGTGTACAGCGCTGTGCATTGTTTCTGAGATTTCTAACATAGTTAAAGGGATTTGATATTATCCTTTCCCTGGATGGATATTTTTACCTTGAATCTGGCATTTGTTGATTTGATCACTGCCTGGAGTTCCTTGCTAAGTTTAACAAGAGCTTTATTGACATATTGAAAGTAAAATTTATTTTTGTTCGCAGTGGGTTTATCAAAAATCCAAGACAGGAGGTACTGCCTAATTCAAGGCTGTGGTACAGAACTAGAACAGACTTGTTTTCATTTTCATTACTGTATATATTTGATATATGTGAACTATTACTTGACATTTCTTGAGTTTGTGAATTTTTTTTAAACTTTTTCCCCCACTGCCTGTTTTCCCTATTTGGTCAGTTATCCTATTCATTCCCATTGCTGAATGATAGTCGACTGAGAGGGGTTGTCATGTAGGTAGCCTTCAGGGTAGTTTGCGATCCCCCCCCCCATTTTTCTCCCCATCCATAACCTCACATACACCCATTGAGGAGATGAGGAGAGGTGTGTAGTGGGCTGTCTGCAGAGGATGTCCCCTGACATCTGCAAACGGCATGTCATTCAAGCAGCCCAGCTGTTCTTCCATGGTACAAGTGGTAGTCTGTCTGGTCTCACCTTGAAGAGCAAACTACCCTGTGTGTCTGTGGAGGCACACAAACCCCACCTTCTGCCCGGGAGTAAAGAGTAAGCCATGGCCTTTCGCTTCTTCTTCTCCCTAGCCACCTTCTTTAGTGCTAGGATTGCTATTCACACCTTGGTCACCTGGGTTTCAGTCAGGGTTCCATCCCTCTGCACCATGAAGCCAGGCCTAAGTTTGTGAAGTTGACAGATATTACAGGTGTTGGTGATATTAATTTTTAAGACATGGAATAGTTGATATGGTCACAGTAGTTAATGGTTCATTTTATGCAAGTATGACATTTAGGCAATTTTCAGAGCAGTGGGGATTTCAAAATGTAACCTCTAGTCTGAACTAGCTACAATCCAGTAACAAAGTTGGGAAGGCAATTCAAACCATAGAAAACCTCATGAAAACCTCAGGGAAGTAATAGAGACTGTTATGTAGATATTCATCTAGCTTTGCTGGAATATAGAAACATTTCCTTACAAGATGTGTGTCTCTTGCCAGCTTTGATGTGGATGGATTATCAGCCCATTTCTGCATCCTTTCCTGAGTGTGAAAACCCTGATTGTGTTTCTCAAAGATATAGTTCCCTCTAATACTTACAGTATAGTGATATATCATTAGATGTCTATTTTTTATCTGCTTAGCTCTACCTTAAAGTGAAGTGTAAGTCTTTCCATTTTTTTCAAAGTGAATATAACAGTATGTGTGGTAACTTTAAAATATTTGTCACCTGTAGTCTGTGCCAGATTTGTGATGGTGTTTCACGGTTTAATTTCTGCAAGTTTTTTGGGTTTCTAATACCATTGATGGGAATAGGCCTATTCCTAAGTCACGGTATGAGTAAAGTTCACGAAATTAGTATTGTTTCAGTCTTTGCCAGTAGCCAAAAATGCACTTTGCCACACGACTCCTGCATTTCATGTAGAGTTACAAGTATTGGTAACATATCTAAATACGACTGTAAATTCTTTTTCATGAGACTCATTGCTTGAACTGTTATTGGAACTGTCTGGGTATCTTTCTTCCACCTTGCTCTCTTTTCTGCCAGCAAATCTTGGCATTTTATGACTTTGTCTCTCTCGTTATGCAAGACACTGTAATCAGTGGGTGTCGCAATTTCAATAATCAATTCTACTTTTGTCTTTTTTTCATGGACTGCTATATCTGGTTTTAATGCATCTATTTTCTGAACTGTAGGTCATATAAATATGGGGAGATTCCTCAAGATTGGAGACATGCACTTATTAAACCTGTCTTTAAGGGAAAGGGGAGTAGGACAAACCCAGAATCATATAGACCCTTAAGTCTACTTTCATGTTGTGGAAAAATAATGGAAAAGGTAATACTGGATAAGTTATTGTCAGAACTGGATAGATTGGGACTTAAAACCATATATCAGCACGCATATGTTGAAAATAGATCTATTACCACCTGTAATGATGTTCTATAACAATATAATAACAGCTATGAATGAAAAATTGTGCTGTGATGTGATTTATATAGATTTAACTTCAGCATTTGACAGGGTCATGCACAAAACTCTGATCAATAAATTTGTACAACTAGGTATCGAGATACTGTTGATAAGATGGATAGCTGCATGGCTTACAAATAGGACATGGCAAGTATCACAGATCAACTGGACAGGTGAAATTCTTGATTACAGTCAAGGTGTCCCACAGGGCTGTGTACTAGGCCCTTACTTGTTTAGATTGTATCTTTCAGACCTTACTTTTTCATCTGAGCTGTTCTACAGTCTATATGCTGATGACCTGAAATTGGGTAAACTGATTACAAGTGTTACAGATAAGGCATGTCTGCAAAATAATTTGACTAAATTGACCATTTAGGCACAGGAGAATAATATGTTGATAAATACATTAAAAACTAAGCATATGAGATTTGGGAGACATAAACTGAAAGGTAAATGTTTAATACAGCACACAGTGATGGAAACTGTAGACTCGTTTAAGGGCCTGGGTATATGGGTAGATTCAGCTATGAGTTTTTCTAATTATATCAACCAATTGGTTAATGATAGTTACAGAACTATAGGTTGTATAAAAAGATTTATAAAGTCTAGGAAATCAGACATAATGACGTCATTGTTTGTTAGTTACATTAGACCCAAACTTGAGTATGGAATAACAATATGGTATCCCTATAGGAAAACAAGCATGAATAAACTGGAAAGAGTACAGCGGAAATATACTAAGGGCATCCATGGATGTGAAAATCTAAGTTGTTATGAAAGACTAAAATATCTGAACTTGTACAGCACAGTGTCTCTTACAGATATTTAAGAGGAGATCTTATTCAGGTATATAGGGACAACTACCTCTGGGAATGTTTGGGGTTATCAAAAAGTACTAGAGAATCGTCAGATAACTTATGTAGAAGATTCTATAAGAATGAGAAGTGTACTAATTGGTTGTCTGACAGAGTAGCTGATGCTTGGAACAGACTACCAAATTACATTAAAGCAAGCACTAGTTGTTTAGATATTTTTAAGAACAGCCTGGACATTTATTATGGGAACAAGTGTTTTGGCATATTGGCAAGCTAGAAGGGCTTTAATGTCCATGCTTGAAACATTTGTATGTATGTATGGGTGATTCCATGTGATATAAACTTTGTCATTCTCTTTAATGCTTTGTGGCTTTTGTTTCCAAAGTTTCTGTTCTACTTCATAGGGTAGGTACTAGGCTATTGGCCCTAAGGCCTATGTAAGCCTACCCAAAAAGGTACCCTGGCTTTCGCCACCCAAGAAAATTATTTTCCTGTGCCCCCTGTCGAGCAGAGCCACAGAGGTGATCCCTGGGATGAATTTCCTGTTTCCCATCCAATCAAGATTTTTCTTGAAGAGTGCTAATGAGGAGCTTTGTTTGATATAGATAGGTAGTTTGTTCCAGAGTATGGGAAGTCTCTGGGACAGGAATCTATCCCTCTAGCATGTTCTGTTTATTGTGGTGACAAGGTTTAGGTCCCTAGAGCGTGTAGCTCGGAGGGATTGGGATTTCTTTAAGTGGAGCATGTCCAACAGCTCTGGGTTTGATATAGCTTTGTATGTTTGGCAGAGATCGCCTCTGAGTAGGCGATATGCGACGGAGTAAAGCTGGAGGTTTTTGAGATGTTCTGCACAGGGCATCTGTTTGAGGCCAGTAATTCTTTGTGAGGTATTTCTGTGGCCTTTCCGGTTGTTGTAGATGTCTAGTGAGGTACATACCAAAAGGGGCATTGTACTCTATAATGGGTCTAATGAGTGACGAGTAGAGGGGAACAATGGCCTCTTTTTTCCTGGATGAGAAACCTTTTGTGATGAGGTGTGCCACATAGAAGGATTTCCTGACTACTGTGGCAATGTGATTATCAAAGGAGAGACTACTGTCCACCTGTGTCCCAAGGTCTCTTATCACACTTTCGGTGTTAAGTAGACTACCATCTATGTGGTAGCTCATGGGTACAGAGTTTTTACCAAAGGGGATGACAATGTACTTTTTGCATTGAGCTTGAGGCCATGGCTTTGACACCAGGCATCTGTCTCAGTGAAGCCCTTTTTGTAGGATGTCCACATCGTTAGGAGTTTCAGTTATGGCTCCTAATTTGCAGCCATCTGCGAACTTCGTTAGCCAAAGACCTTCTGTGTTGGCCTGTACTTCAGAAAAGTAGATACCAAACAGGAGAGGACCCAAGACTGAACCCTGTGGTACTCCACTTATCACTGGTCTGAAGTTGGATTTGGAGTCTGCTACTTTCAGAGTATGGGTTCTGTCAGTGAGCCAGTTGGCACCCCATCTTGTGACATATGTATTCATAAGTCAGTATTGTAATGTTTGCGTAATCCCCAATGCAACAGTCTTGCCACATTATTATGCCTTCAGTATACAGGCCTTATGCCATCAGTGTGTCAGACCCAGCAATAAGATGTGTGATTTGTTTTCAGCTCTGTTTTATAGAACCTGTATTTTTCAGTTTCTCCCACATGTTCAATGGACTTTGTAAATCAATATGTACATAGTCCACTATCCTGGGCCACCGATATTAGCTTTTCATCTTTTGGTTTAACTTTACCTCTCCTTAACCATTCTTACATCAAATCCTGATCATCATGAGGTTGTTCCACACTTTTTCTGCACTTAGCACAGTATGTATGCCTTTTCCACATTTCTTGTCTTCTCATCTGATCCTTCCTATATTCTTTCTTTTGTTTTTTTGATAGTCAGTTATTGCCTGATTTTTGTCTACTTCTGATTTGATTTCCATTCCTGCTTGACACCAATATGCTTCTGGTAAACTAAGCAGTCATCTTAGACTTGTTCTCCTCTTGTTTTAAAACTTTCAGTATGTTTGGATCTGTTGAGGTCAGCAGATGAGTATGCAGTCCTGCAACTGCAGATCTGTACATGTAATCAATTTCAAGGACGGCCATACCTCCTTCAGTATGAGGGATGTGTAATCTTGGCGTTCACTGATTTCTGTATTACATTTGATAAGCATGAAACATTTTTCTTTTTTTTTTTTGTCCAAGTTATCCATTAACTTTTGGGGGCCAGTCAGTCATCCCAAAACTATAATTTAAAACAAGAAGAGCAAATTGGTTTATAGCTTGGACTTGTTCCTAGATGGTCAGGGCTGTTTTAATATTAGCTTTAGTGTTCTGAAGTATTCCTTACGTTTATTTACATTTGTTCATGCTTTATTGCCGATCCTTCATAAATTCACACATATTTATACACTCCTTCCTGCTCAAGTTCCTTTATTTCAGATTTCTGTCCCAGATTGATTTTTTATTGGTGCTGCAGCTTTCCTGCTTTAAATGTTGCTTTTGCACATTTATCAATTCCAAATGACATTCTTATATAATCTGAGAAAGTTTTAACCACTTGCATGTGCTTTCAACTCCTCATCTGATGAACTCTACAGTTTTAAGTCATCCACAAAACATAGATGTTTTACAGTTGAATGCTTTCTGGGAGTCAGATTATAACCAAGACCTTATATGTTAAGTAGCCAGTTTAATGGGTTAAGGACAAGACAAAAGCAGTGGTGTTAGAAATTTTCATCCCTGTGGTAATAATTTGCCATTTGTTAAGACTTAATTGCAAAGTAGTTTTGCCACTGTTTCTTAGTCACTATAATGTAATTGATCAATGTAAACTGTATCGTCTACATCTGTAAGCACTCCTTTATCCATGAATGTAGGATGGTGTCAATTTTTTTTTTGTAATCTGTTCATGTCATATTTAGATTCTTCCCCTTTTTCCAAATAAAGTCTACATTATGACTTTATTTAACAACAAATGATGCTTTGTTCCATATGATTCTTTTTTGTTACCCTTTTGTTCTGTTGCCATAATTGAATTTCCTTCTAAATGACTATAAAGCCTGTCGGCATCAATTCCAGGATATAATTTGTACATTGTCAGAAGGCAAATTATTGGTCTGTAGTTTTTAGGATGGCTTGTAGGTTTACTCTTAAGTAGAAGTATACTTTTTCCAGTTTTTAACCTGGTTGGTGTCTGTTTGGGATGCGCATACAGGTAGTTCTTACTCAGGGCTAAATCTTTGTGTAAAGATGTTAAACTTTTAGCCAGAAGTTAGGTACTGCATCTGTGCCTAAGGTTTTCAGTCAGGAGCTTTTCTTAATTTTGTTTCAGTTTCTCTTGCCGTTACTTCATCCCATTTCATATCCTGTACATTTGAACTTCTTACTGGTTCGAAAGACATGCGTAAATGGGCGTGCCTTCATTGAAGGTTGAACGTCGAGCTGGCACCATGGAATTCCGCTGTGGCGACCCCTAACTGGGAAAAGCCAGAAGACAACAACAACTGTTTCTTCTACTACTTCTGTCCATTCAGAATCTTTGTTTCGTAGGTTCTTCATAAATATTTCTCCAAAATGTGTCTATTTCTTCTTTTTTGGTGGAGTTTCACTCCTTTTGCTTTGCTTCCCAATTCTCTATAATACTTTTTTGGGTAATCAATGAATTGCTTATTTTGTACTTTTCTTTTATGTTCATCCGCATATCTTCTAAGTTTTCTGTCTGTGCTGATATCTTTAGTATAATATTTGCAATAGTATATGATAGATTCTGGGTTGTTCTGATAATGCGAGTTGCTTTTATCACATCTATCTTTCTAAATATTTTTGTTGATCTTTTCCCTCCTCTATCAGTTCTTGTCTTAATTGATTTATAGTTTTCTCTGTTCGATGCTTCCATGATGGCATTTTATTTCTTCCCTTCCTTTCCCTTATTGTTCTGCATTTTTGTGGTAGACTTTATATATTATTACTTTAGCTGCACAGTAATATATCATGTTAACTATTGCTGTTAAGTTGTCTATCTCGTCTTCGTTCTTGCTGGTTGGGATTGGAGTCGATCCTCGGCTCTGACGCTGCCATCTTCTATAGCTCGAGAGCTGTTTACTGGCTCGAGGCTACCCCTTATCCCATGATGCCTAGCGATAGCTACCCAGATCTCGTTTGCCGCTTCAGCTGCGAGGTGTCGTTTTTCTGGCTCAGGCTCGTATAAAGTTTTTTATAGAACTTTCTTACTTTAGAAATAGTCCTTTTTCTGGTTTATTTTTAACTTTTAGTCTTGTTTTTTTTCTGTTAGCTAGAATTTAATTGTAGCATTCTTTCCCTTCCATGTAGAACTCGTTTAACTTAGAGAGTTCTCCCCCTCCCCCCCTTATCCTTTTCTTGTCAGGTTAGCCGTTTAGATTAGAGGCTTTCCTTCTACCCTTCCTTTCATAGGCTGTCGGATCATGATTTGGAGGGAGTAGTCAGTAGGTTGCTAAAGTCGCAGGCACTTGCCAAGATGTTGTCCAGCCCTCCTCAACAGGTGTCTGCTTTGTCCATGTCTATCGATGTTCCTCCTCCGACTCCTTTGAGTTCGGAGCCGGAGTTCGTTGGGGTTCGAGTAGTGGAACCGTTTGCTCCGATAACGCTATCTCCTTTGGTTCCATAGTCTGCTCCGATCCCCTCAATGGTGCCATCCGTTGAGGGATCTGGGCACCAGGGCTCCCTCATCGGCTCCGAGGGGGCGAGTGGCATCAGACCTTTGTCCGACCCCGTTCTTCCTCTCGGAGCTTCGGCACAGGTGAGCTCGGCTCCTACATCGGCCTTGAAGCAGTCTCCCTTGATGCGGAGAAGGATTCCGATTTCCTTGGAACCAGAGCCTTCTCTGCATCGTGGCAGGGACGCCTTCGATGTCATGAGGAGTGTGCTGCCACTGATTCAGCTCCACTATCGGCCCCACCGGCTCCGTCCCCTGTAGTGCCTATGACAACCTCTGCTCTTCCTCCAGACCCTAAGCGTGGGGAACCGGTGCTCCAGGGCACCCCATTGGGTGTTTCCTCTTCTTCTGAGGCCTCCCCTGACCATTCAGAGGAGCCCCCTCGTCAAAAGAAGTGCAAGAGGAAGCACATTGACTCCCCTGAGTCTGTCACTTCTGATACAGACTTGGATGAATCGGAAGGGTCCCCGAGATCCCCCTCTGAAGATGTTTCCTTCTCGGACATCCTAGAAATGCTTAAGCAGAGGGGGAACTGGAATCCCCTAGCCCCTACCGAGGATGAGTCTGTATTCCTGGATGCTTTCGCTTCCCGACCTTCCACCTCCTAGGTTTCTCCACCTTTCGATCCACTTATGGCAGTGGTGGCTCGAAAGGCTTGGTCAACTCCAGATACAGTGGAACCAACTCCGAGGAGACCTAGCAAGTTCATCACAGCACCCCATGATAAGCAGTTCCTTACCAAAGGTGTTCCTGTTGATGCCATGGTGGTAGCAGCAGCCACCAAAAAAGAGTTAGCGGAGACCTCTTAGTCTGTCCATTCTCCTAACAAGGAGTCTAGGACTATGGACAGATACGGGAAGCGAATGTTTGCTTCGGCGACCTTTTCTATGAGGTCACTGAACTACTTATGCCATTTTACCTGGCTTCAGAGGGATCTCCTTAAAGAGCTCGGAGATGCCCTTCAGGATCCATCAGCTTAGGGGGCTCAAGCTAAAATAGCTTCCCAGCTGGCGACGCTTAATTCTGCAGTCAACTCCTCCATGAGGCTCATTTCCTATGCAGCCGATGGTGCGAGCAGAGCCGCAGGTACGGGTGTGGCCCTTAGGAGGCATTCATGGATGTGGCTGTGTAATTTTGCGGAACCCTTTAGAGTGTCATTCAACAACACCCCCTTTGATGGTTCCTTTATTTTTGGACCACAGGTGAAAGACACTTTGACTAGGTGTGAGCAAGAAGGCAAGACACACTCTGCCGTGGGAGTCTTTTGGGAGCCTTGCCTGACACACGTAGCGATTTTTCCTCCAGGGGCAGAGGGGGAAACAATAACAACAGATGCCGCCCTCGTGGCAGAGGGGGTCCGCAGAACCAGGGCAAAAGAGAATCTTTTTCTGATGAGCCCTTTCATCATCCCTGAAGGGTTGCCCGGCTGCTCACCTCTGGAGGTAGTCGGGGGAAGACTTTCACTGTACCCAAAAGCCTGGCAAAATTTAACGCAAGACAGATGGGTACTGTCCATTATATCCGGAGGTTACAAAATTCCCTTCTGTCAACCCCCCCTTACCGTCAAGGAAATCCCTTCCAGATGTTCCACCCAATCTGAAGGACCAAGCAGTAATAGAAGTTTCAAAACTGCTAGAAAAAAAAGAGTCATCCAGGAAGTCCCGTCAGACCAGCACGGATCCGGAATTTACTCAAGGTTCTTTTTGGTACCAAAAAAGACAGGGGACTGGAGACCGATTTTGGATCTCAGCAGACTAAACAGGTCTGTACAAAGAACAAAGTTTCGGATGGTCACGCTACAGTCCATTCTACCCTTTCTGGGTCAGGACAATTGGATGTGCTCAATAGATCTTCAGGATGCGTACTACCATATTAAGATGGACAGGCGCTCCAGGAGATTTCTTCGCTTCCGGCTGGGAGCCAGTCATTACCAGTTCAGAGCCCTGCCCTTTGGTATCACCACAGCCCCCAGGGTGTTCACCAAATGTATGGCAGTGGTCACGGCTCACCTGAGACATCGAGGATTCCAGGTTTTTCCATATCTAGATGACTGGCTCCTCACTGCTACTGCCAGGTATCAACTTCTGCAGGCCAGGGACTACACAATCACAATCTGCTCCCAGCTAGGCATTACAAGAAACTTCGAAAAATCTGCCTTGTTGCCCTGTCAACATAGGAGCAGACTTAGACACAAGGAACATGTCCACAAGGCTACCACCAGAAAGGGTGTCTACAATTCATCAGCAAGTGCAAATTCTCATGCAGAGCAAAAGAATTCAAGTCAGGTTCGTCCTTCAAACTCTGGGTTCCATGGCAGCAGCCATTCTTCTAATCCCACTGACCCGCTTTTACATGAGGATCCTTCAGTGGCTTCTGTTCACACAGTGGTCTTTCCAACAGCTGCCCATGTCTCACATGATCTTGATTACAGAAGCATGCAAAAGACACCTTTCCTGGTGGATGATCTCCCCACTAGTGACTCAGGGCAGACCCTTCATTCAGCCCCCCTCCGGTAGCCACAGTGACCACAGACGCCTCCCTGATAGGGTGGTGGTGGGGGCATTATCAGGCCAGGACAGTCCAAGGCACTTGGCAGCCCCACGCGTACCATCTGCACATAAACGTCCTAGAAATGAGAGCTGTGTTCCTGGCATTGCAAGCCCTTCAAGACTCTCTAACTTCTGGGACCATTGCGATTCAAACAGACATGTCAGTGGTGTGGTACATCAACAAGCAGGGCGGAACCAGGTCCTACCCCCTGTGTCGAGAAGCACTCAGACTGTGGCAGTGCGCGATTTCCTCCCAACGTTTTCTGATTGTGACACACATCCCTGGGAAGTCCAACGTCATAGCGGACAGGCTCAGCAGAGCTATCCTCATGCCTCACAAGTGGTCTCTGAATCAGGAAGTTGCGGATCTTATCTTCCGCAAATGGGGACAGCCTTGCTGCGATCTTTTTGCCACCCCCTTCAACAGCAAATGCAGCAACTACTTCTCCCTTCTTCTGCTTCCAGGTCACCCACCCAGAGACGCTCTAGTCCACAATTGGCCTCAGGGACTTCTTTATGCCTTTCCTCCGTTTCCAAAACTCGTACAGAAAGCTATATCGTTGGGCTGCAAAATGATCCTCATTGCCCCCTACTGGCCTTGACAGATATGGTTTCCATTCCTGCACCATTACCTTCTAGATCAGCCCTGGACTCTGGATCCGATTCCAGACCTACTGATTCATCAGTCAGGCGGGTTGCATTAATCCCCCCAAACACTCCAGCTCACAGCTTGGTTGCTCCACTTCCAACCTTAGCCAGGCTTCCCAGCATTTCCCCAGCTGTATGCCAGATCATTGTCTCCTCTCACAAGTCCACAACTAGAAAGACTTATGCTAGTAAATGGAAACGTTTTTCTTGTTGGGCAGAGGCTAGGAACGTAGATCCCTTTTCAGTCCCAGTCCACAAAATTCTGGAATTCCTAGCACAACTTTTTCATTCCGGGTCCGCTTCTGCTACAATCAGGGTCCAATTAGCAGCCATTTCTAATTTTCATGTTGAATTGTCAAATTCAAACATTATGTCTCATAAGCTATGTAAAACTTTTTTGAAAGGGACTACTCTCCTTAGACCTCCAGTGAGAGATCCCTCTCCTCCTTGGAACCTTAATTTGGTTCTAACCTCCTTAACTCTGCCCCCCTTTGAACCAGCAGCATCCTGCTCCATTCAGTTTCTATCTTGGAAGACACTCTTTCTGGTAGCTATTACTTCAGCCAGACGCGTCTCTGAACTTCAGGCACTATGTGTTCGTCCTCCATACTTGGTTTTTCATAAGGATAGGGTTGCTCTGAGGACTAGTCCTTCGTTTCTTCCGAAAGTCTGCACAGAAAATAATTTTAACCAATCTATACACCTTCCTGTGCTTTTCTCTAACCACACCGAGGCAGAGTGCAAATTACACCAATTGGACGTTCATAGACGATTGCGTTTTTACCTGCACAGAACTAAGGAAATAAGGAAGTCGGACCAGCTATTCCTTTCTTATGCCTTATGCAAACGAGGTCTCCCAGTTTTCAAGGTAACCTTATCCAGATGGTTGTCTCACACTATTACTTTCATTTATCAGTTAAGGAACAAAGAGTTACCTGTCAAACCGAAAGGTCTTTCTACTAGGGCCTTGGCCACCTCTGTAGCCTTCCAATCTAGGTTGCCCATGGATTCTATCTGTGCAGCTGCTACGTGGGCAAATCCTCATAGCTTTATTTCTCATTACAAACTAGATATGGTCTCCAGGAGCAGAAGCTGCCTTTGGTTCCACTGTTCTGAAGAGTCTGTTCCAATGAGCCTCCCAGGATTCTAGGTGCTAGGGACGCTGTCCCAACCAGCAAGAACGAAGGTGAGATGAAGACAACTGACATGGAACGTTATGCTAGGTACATAACTTCTTTTTATATCACAAGACTTTCTATTAATAGTCTTGATTGTTGTGTTCATCTGTTTTATCAGGCTTCTAACATTCTGGGTCTTACTGACATTCTGTAGTCTATTATTTTCATTGATCTTAATATGTCTATCTATCTCTATTAAGTCAAGCAAGTCCTTCCTTAGATCATTTTCTTTTAAACTGAGGGCACATTCTTTGCTCTGTCTTTCTTCCAGGCACTCTACAGAAAGTTCCAGAACATCTTTCTGTGACATATTTTCTTCACTTCATCCTGCGTCATCCATTGCTCTTTCATATGGGAAACTCGCTGATATGTCACTTCACAACATTGACTGCATCAGAGTTGCCACTGTTTCCTGCTCTTTCCCTTGGTGTGCAATTCCAGCTGAACTTTTCCACTAGTTTCGTACTGAAAGCTGAAGAGCATCTTCATGTGGCAAGTGATTAGATGCTTCCTGTTCCACCTGCTTCTTCTTAATTTGAGGACTATCTATTCCATCGTGCTGTCATGATACTAGAGTTGGATTTTCTACACTAAATCCTTCACCTTGCAGGTAATTCACAACTTCAGTTTCTATTTCTTTAACGTCTCAATAACTAATTTTCTTTTCTGCCTTCCACCTTTGTTTTCTTATGTTTTGTATTTTGAAATTTTCCAAATCTGAATGTCTTTGCCTGTATTTCTATTCAAATATCTCTGGTACTGTTTTTTTTCCTGTTGACAAGTTTTGCTTTCTCGTTTGCATAAATATTGCACCATATTAAATCTTTTTCTTTCCCATGTCTATATTTCTTCTTAAGATGTCTCTCACTTCACCTGTTTGTAATTAATTTGAAGACTCATTGTTCCAGTATGCTGTAACATAACCTGTGTTAGACGAAATCCTTCACTTTGCAGGTATTCCATAACTTCAACTTCTATTTGTTTAATTTCTATTTTACTAATCCTATATTCTACATTCCCTTTGGGATCTTATTTTTTTGTTTAGGGAAGTTTTCCATATCCGGGTGCTTTTGCCAGTATTTCTCTTCAAATATCTTTGGAGCTGTTTTTTGTATTGACTAGTTTGGCTTTCTCCTTTGCAGAAATGTTGCACCACATCAGATCTCTTTCTTCCCCATGTCCATGTTTCTTTTTTACATCTTTCAAAAATCTCTAGGTTTTGTTTTTTCATATTTTTGTATTTCCTGTCTCACTTCTTTTTCAAAGTGGCCCAAAATTTCTGTGTCTGTGTAATATTTTTTATGGATCTATTGAATTAATGAATACAAATTTGCATTTGAAACTTTTGACAGTTTTTCTGGTATAAATATTTTTCTTTCCTGTAATTTCTCTCAATATTTTTGAGTATCTTCTATTTGGAAATACTGGGCTTCTTGCTTAATACAAAAAACATTTTAAAAGACACAAAATCGCTGGAAAACTAAAAAACTGTTCCAAACCAAGACCAAAAGACACGGAAACCAAAGGTTAGCGCTTTCATTCACTTTAATATGCTGTGAACTTCATTAGAAAAACACTCTAACCACCCTAAAACAGCATTTAAATACTTAATTAGCAGTCACGTGACTGAATAATCATAGTTTAAAAAGAAAGCTCATTTTTATAAATGTAAAAAAATCCATACAAAAATCCATATAGTGGAAATAGTAGAAGTAGAAAACATAATTAAAAAGTTTTTTGTACATTCTAATAAATGTCATAAAATGAAGTTTTAAAAAAAACTTTATAGCTTAGTTTGCAAAAAACACTTTATGTTAATGGTGTCATTTAGCCCTGGTGCAACATCTGCACCCAAGTAAATTTGCCATAGGGATTCTTTGCATTCTAACCAGGTTTTATAATCACCCGAAAAAGTTTCTTGACTGACAGTATATATCACTGAAAAAACAATTTTTTGAAGTCAATACAAATACTAGCATGTTTTACCAAAGCATTGGTTTGTTCTTTTTTCTTAATTGCTAAAAGATGTTCATAAATACTTCTTTTTAAACACCTAGTAGTGTTTCCTATGTAATAACTTGGGCAGGATAAACATTGTGCAACATATACTACCATTTCACTTTGACAAGTGTAATATCCTTTGGCCCAAAAAGTTCTTTTTATGTGACTAAATTCCACTGAAGATGTGTTACTGATGTACCTACACTGTCTACAAGAATTACAAGAATAACTACCTTTTTTTCTGAATGAGTGCACTTTTAATGTCAATTTTGTTGTTGCAACCCTGTTCTAATAAACTCTTAATGTTTGTAACTTTTTTTTTATAAGTAAACAAATGTTGCAGTCCTATAATCTTGGCTAAATCTATACTACCTAATACAATTTTCCATTTGTCAACTATAATTTCTCTAATGGTCCACACCTCATTAACTATAGGAAGTGGAAATGAAAATGTAAAGCAGCTGTTCAAATTCTTGGAGTGGTCGCTGATACCCTGTCCTTCAATCAATGCTTCAAATTGGGTGTGACCTCTCAAAATTGGACTTGCCTTGCTGTCTCTTAACTTTAGAACTTCATTTTCTATTTGGTTCAGCCATAATCTGTCATAATCTCTAGCCTCAAATAAAGTTCTCAAAATCTCCATTTCTTTTGTAAAGTCAGTATCTGATGTAGTTAATCTACTAAGTCTAATTAGTTGTCCTTTAACAACACCCTTTTTCATGTGAGGAGGATGAAGGCTGTCTCTATGTAGATATTGGTTGGCAAACACTGGCTTTCTATAAATGCTACTGATAAACTGTTTGGACTGAAAGTCAAATGTCAAATTTAAATCCAAAAAGTTAAGACTACAACCAAAACCACTGATGGTGAACTTTATGAAGTCAGTGGAATTGTTTAAATCAGAAACTAGCATTTCGAAATCTTCATAGCTACCTTGCCAAAGAAAAAGAGATCATCACTGTAACGGCGATATATCAGTATCCTATCAAACAACCTGTGTTTAATAAGAAACTTATTTTCCCAATTCGCCATCACAAGGTTAGCAAAAGCAGGGGCAACTCTAGCCCCCATAGCTACTCCTGATGTTTGTTTGTACAGTTGTTCATTGAATTTAAAAAAATTATTATCAAGAACAAGATCCATTAGTGCACAAACAGTAGTTACCTTTGTATTGTCAAAATCAGTATTTGTAGTTAAGTGTTCTCTCAAAAATTCCAAGCCTATTTCCTGATCAATGCAGGTGTAAAGCGAAATTACATCCAAAGAAGCAAAATCAAAAGTACTATCTGGTAGTCTAAAGTCCCTTAGGATTTCTAATAGATGCCATGAATCTTTCAGGTAATGTTTCGAAGCCTGCATCACAGAATTTAAAATAAAATCCAGCCAAATAGACAGTGTTTCTGTCTTAGACTTTGCTGCAGATATAATTGGTCTAAAAGGGGGATTAACATTGTTTTTCTGTATCTTTGGAATACCAAAGAGTACTGACATTTTGGGAAATTCAACTTGTAAATAGACGTAAGTTTGATAATCTATTTCTCCTTGGCAAAACATGTCAAACAGTAAGGTGTCCAATTTCAGATAACTATTTTTAATAGTGGACAACTCTACCCTCTGATATGTATCATTGTCTTTTAACATTTCTTCCATTGCTGTAATATAGTCTTTTGTATCCATAATAACAATTTCCCCCCTTTATCTGCTCTCATAACCCTAACTTGGGTATTAGTGCACATACTTTTGTGTGCTTTTTCTTCCAAATCAGTCAAATTGTGAACCTTGTTGTCAGGCTTTAACGGTCTAAAGCTGGATTCACATATATTTTGGAAGACTTGCAGGTCTTCCAAAATATATGTGAATCCAGCTTTAGATAGTTAAACTGTTTTTTGCAAACTAAGCTAAAAGTTTTTTAAAACTTCATTTTATGACATTTATTAGAATGTACAAAAAACGTTTTAATTATGTTTTCTACTTCTACTATTTCCACTATATGGATTTTTGTATGTATATTTTTACATTTATAAAATGAGCTTTCTTTTTAAACTATGATTATTAAGTCATGTGACTGCTAATTAAGTATTTAAATGCTGTTTTAGGGTGGTTAGATTGTTTTTCTGATGAAGTTCACAGCATATTAAAGTAAATGAAAGCGCTAACCTTTGGTGTTCATGTCTTTTACTTCTTGCATAATAGTAATGCATAATTTCTTGCTTATCTTCAGCAGTACACTCTATCATCTTTATGGCTCTTTTTATGTCTGTCAGTTTGTGTTTTTTGTGAAATGCTACTTCCCTTCTACAACATGGGGGCCATTTTCCCCCAGAGTCTTGCCTAACCCCATTTTAGGAATGTTTCCGTATAGTGAGGCTTCTGTGCTGCCATTTTTTTCCAGTTCTGGTATCAATGTGCATACCAGGATTGGGCACTTTTTTATCCTGGGACTTGTGCACCCAACTGTCATTTTTGTTTCTTAAACTACCTCTGTCCACGATTATATGCTATGTAAAATACAGTCTGTGTATAGTCAGTGTCTGCTTTGGGAGATTTTGTGAAAACAGGGTCCACCATGTTAAAGTACTTATGAAGACTTGAGGATCAGTTCAGTTCCAGCAGTACTAGTCTCCTTTTCTTGTTCATTTTATCATCTCTCCATTTGGACCTCATGGTGGTTTCTCATGGTTTAATTTCTCCAAGACATTTGGGTTTCTAATGCCATGATGAGAATAGATCACATTCCTAAGTCAAAGTATGATTAAAGTTCATGAAATTAGTATTGTTTCAGTCTTTTGATATTGGTTAAAAGTGTTCTTCTCTGGTCCCACAATGTGTCCACAATCGACTCCTGCAATTTGTACAGAGCTACATGTATCGGTAGTTTATCTAAATACGACTGTAAATTCTTTTTTTTTTTTTTTTTTTACGAGACCCATTGCTCTTGCTACACTATTGGAACTATCTGGGTATCCTCCTTCCACATCGCCCTCCTTTCTGTCTGCAAATCCTGGTATTTTATGACTGTCTCTCTCTCTCTCTGTATAAGACACCGTAATCACTGGATGTAGCAATTTCAATATTCAATGGGACTTTTGTCTTCTTTTCATGGACTACTGTATCTTGTTTTCTCATATCTATTTTTTTGAACTGCTTATAATGGGTGATCCCATGTGGTATAAACTTCATAATTTTCTGCAACTCTTTGTTGCTCATGTTTCCAATGCTTCTCAGCTACTTTAATTTTGTAATATTGTAATATTTGCATAAGCTGTAATGCAACAGTCTTGCCACACATATTATGCTTTTCAGTTTACAGGCCCTCTGCCATTAGTGTATCACACCTAGCAACAAGATGTGTGATTGTTTCCAGTTCTGTTTTACAAAACCTGCATTTGTCTGTTTCTCCAACATGGTCAATGTACTTTACTAACCAGTGCATATGTAGTCCACTATCCTGCACAGCCAATATTAACCTTTCATCTTTTGTTTTAAATTCACCTCTCCTTAACCAGTTCTGCGCCATATACAGATCGACATGAGGTTGTTCCAGGAGTTTTCTGTAATTGCAACTATATTTATGCTTTTTCCACATTTCTTGCCTTCTCATAGGTTGGTACTAGGCTATCGGCCGTAGGGCCTATACAAGCCTAGCCATAACAATTCCCTGGATATTTCTTCCCACAATATTTGCTTCTCTGGACCCCTGTCTAGCAGGGCGCCTGACATGATCCCTGGGGTGAATTTCCCATCTCTCATCCAATCATCAGTGTTCCTTTTGAAGAGGGCCAAGGAGGCACTTTGCTTGACATGTATGGGCAGTCTATTCCAGAGTATGGGGAGTCTCTGGGTCAGGAACCTATCCCTCCAGCATGTTTTGTTCATTGTGATGACAAGGTTTAGATCCCTGGAGTGTGTGGCTCTGAGGGATTGGGATTTCTTTAAGTGGAGCATGTCCAACAGCTCAGAGTTTGACATGGCCTTGTATGTTAAGCAGAGATCGCCTCTGAGTAGACGATAAGCCACAGAATGTAGCTGGAGTTTCTTTAGACGGTCAGCATATGGCATCTGCTTTAGGCCTGTGATTCTTTTAGTGAGGTATTTCTGTGGCCTTTCCAGCTGTTACAGATGTCTTGTGAGGTACATACCAAACGGGGCATTATACAATATAATGGGTCTAATGAGGGATGAGTACAGTAGGACAATGACCTCCATTTTTCTGGATGAAAAGCCCTTAGTGATGAGGTGTGCCACATAGAAGGATTTCGTGACTGTTGTCGTGATGTGGTTATCGAAAGTGAGACCACTGTCCACCTGTGTCCCTAAGTCTCTCATCACACTTTCTATGTTTAGTGTACTGCCACCTATGTGGTAATTCATGGGTACATTTTTTTTCCAAAGTGGATAACTATACATTTCTTGGCATTGAGCTTGAGCCCATGGCTCTGGCACTAGGCATCTGTTTTTGTAAGGCCCTTTTGTAGAATATCCACATCATTTGGGGATTCAGTAATGGCTCCCAGTTTGCAGTCATCTGCTAACTTTGTTATCCAGAGTCCCTTAGTGTTGGCCTGTACTTCAGAGAAGTAGATGCCAAATAAGAGTGGTCCCAGGACTGAACCCTGAGGTACTCCACTTGTCACTTGTCTGGAGCTGGATTTGGATTTGGATTTGGCTACTTTTACGGTCTTCTTCTTCATCTGATCCTTCACCTTCTATTGTTTCTTTCATTTTCTGGCACATTCAGTTGCTGCCTGATTTTTACTCTACTTCTGGTTTGATTTCCATTCCCTCTTGACACTGATATACTTCTGCTAATCTAAACAGGGAAGTCATCTTAGACTTGTTCTCTTCATGTTTTAAAACTTTCACTATGTTTGGATGAGGTCAGCAGCTATGTATGCAGTCCTACGATTGCAGATTTATACATGTAATCAGTTCCAAGGAGGTTAATACCGTCTTCACAATGGAGAATATATAATCTTGGTATACCATGGTGGTATCCTGTATCAGCGGTTTGATGCATATGCTGATGAAGCTGATCACATGCATCTGGTAGATATCGGTCTTATTTCAGCTATTCTGAATTTCCAAAAATTACAAGACCAGTTATATGTAGTGGGCTTTCTTTAATCTCACCTACAAGCTCTGACTTTTCCCCATCATTGAAGTGATATTCCACATCCCAAGAGCCACTTTACATTGCCAGGGTCTATTTATTTATTTTACATTTGTTTGCCGGGAGTGTCTGACTGGGCTAGTAGCCCATTTTCAGCGGAGGGCCAGGGAGAAAAGCACCAAGATATAATATTATAATATAACATGCATCAGAACACATAAGGTTAACATGCATTTACATTGCAGGTTATTCAGATTATTTATATGCTATAGGACATCAGAGAAAAAAATAAGAGCTTGAGAGGGTCAGATTCATAGAGAAGGATCTTTAGGTACTAGAGAAGATTTAGGTATCACAGTGGAAGTTGTTGGGCAACTGCGGTGGTGGTACTGTGGTAGCATTGTCACCTCACAGTAAGACGTCCTGTTCAATTCTCAGCTAAAGTGTCTTCTGTGTGGAGACATGCGTGAATGGGCGTACCTTTGTTGAAGGTTGTGAGTCAGGGCTGGCAACTCGGCACGTAAAAATCTACTGCCAATCATTAGCAGACCAGAGTTCCGCTGTGGCAACCCCTAACCGGGAAAAGCCGAAGGATCAACAGTGGAAGTTGTTGTTTATAAGCTGTTTGTAAGTACTGAGAGTGATCCAGTATTGGATGTTAGAGTAATATGAAGTGACTTGTTGAGATGAATGCAGAAATTGAATAGTAGTGTGATTAGTAATGAGAGACTGAAAAGTATTGTGATTAGTAATGAGAGTTGTAAAATGAAGAGAAAACAATGGGGGCTTGAGAGAAGAGTGGTAGTAGATTAGGAGTCAGAAGCAAAGAATGAAGGTAGGTAGAGAGTGAAGTGTGATCAGCCTGGGGAAGAGCAGGAACATAGCGAGTTATTTGTAAGATGTTCCTTGAGAAGTTGTTTGAAACGGTAAGAGCTGCTTGTGAGAACAACATGCTAGGAAATAGAGTTCCAGATTGTAGATGTTTGTTTGGAGAACATAGCATCCCTGTGACTATTATTTGATCTAGTGACCTCAAGTAATAATTTGTTGGATGATCGGAGGGGTCTACTGTTAGAGTAGGGTTGGACTAAGTTTTTGAGGGCAGGGCAGTTATCTGGTTTGGTGTGTTATGGTATGAGAGGATGTTAGCTGTTTGACGGTTAACAGACTTGGAAGTCCAATCCAGTTTATTTGGCAGAGAGCTAAGTAGTGGTGGGATCTGTTTGTGTGGTTAGAGGCAAACCTGGCTATTTTATTGTAGCAGGTCTCTAGCTTGTAACAAAACCACAAGACAATTCCAACCAAGAACAAGAACAGGAAACCTCATAGCTTCACACTTTTATTCACAAACTTGAGCGCTTTCGTCCAGGTATCATGGACTTCATCAGAATAAAACTACAATAAACTGTATTCTTCATCATCTTGAAATGTGAGACTGTAACTTGTATCTTGATACTATATGCTTAGACATATACTGGAACTTGTTTGACTTTATGTATTTGTAAGTCTGGAGCTTTTCTCCCCAGCCCTCTGCTGAAAATGGACTTGTATCTAGTCGGACTATCCCTGTCAACAAATGTAAAATAAAATAAATAAATAAAACAACCATCTCAAAACTTGCTTAAATATTACAAAACTTAAAAAGTACAACCCCACACATTCAAAATAACTTGTCACAAAACCTAACTAATTAAAAAGTCACATTGTTTGAGTTTTCCACCAAGTTACATTTATCTCTTGCAGTACTGATGCATAACTAAAACATATAGCAAGCTTTTAGTCTTAAGAAACTACTTGAAGAAACATGGTCATTAAGACTTGGGTATGTTACAGCATTACTTCGTAAAATCCACTGTAATTCCAAATATTCTAGATAATCTGATTCAGGTGCCCCCCTGGGGCCCAAATCACTTTGGTCAGTAATACAAAATTTAAATACACGGTCTTTATTTTCACAAATGTGCCTGAATAATACATTTTTAGTGTCCATTTTTCTGATGTCATAGAAATGCTGATATATTCAGCCTTTAAGGGCCCTTACAGTTTTTCCTATATAGAAACAATTGCATGTCTGACATACAGCAACATATTCCACTCCTTTAGAATAACAGCAGAACCTTCCGGGGACATTTACCACAAAATGTCCCCCAAGATTTGTTTTCTTACATACCAAAATGTTACAACATTGGGCACATGCCCCATACTTAGACTTTTTTTTTTTTATCTTTGTGGTTTCTATTATTCTCCACCCTTTCAAGCAACTGCTTGAAGCTACTTTCTTTTTATACACAATGTTTACTTTTTCTCCAACAACTTTTATGTAATCTGGATCACTTCTTAAAAGATCCCAGTTTCTCCTTATTATACTAATGATGGAATAAAAATCTTTATTGAACGGTACAATGCATGACCTATTCCTACAATCTTTAACTTTATTGTTAGACACATTACTAAATTCAGTACTAGCCAGAAAGGTGCTGATAACTGTTGCATACATACCATCACTTGTTTTTCTGGGTAACCTCTTCTTCCTAACATACCCTTCAAGATGTCACATTGTTCAAAAATAACTTCTTATCAGACACCATTCTGGCTAACCGAACATACTGGCCCTTACCCAAAGCCTTATTTTGGTGTTAGGGATGGCAACTACTGAAGTGTAACAAAGTGTTCGAGTATGTTGGTTTCCTGTATAATGTAGACACAAATTTTTTATTGGTCCTATCCTTAAGAATAGTGACATCAAGATAATTAACTTTCTCATAATCCATATTCATACTAAACTTTAAGAACGTTGTACAATTATTCAAATAGTCATAAAATTCCAATAATCTTGACTCACTTCCTTTCCAAAAAATTACTATATCATCTAAAAATCTACCATACATACTCCACTCTTCTTTAAAACCTGATGTGAAAATACAAGTTTTCTCCCATTGGCTAGAATAATGTTTGCAAAGATGGGGGCACATCCTGCCCCCATTGCTACCCCTTTTACTTGTTTGTAAATCTGATTTTCAAAAATAAGAAAATTGTTTTCCAAGACCATTTCCATTAAACTCCTAAGAGTGTTAGCTTTACTCTTAGAAAAACCTGGGTGTTGGCACATGAACTCATAGAACATTTCCAAGCCCGTCTCTTGTGGAATTACAGAGAATGAAATCACATACATCAACCGTAACTAAAATAAGTTCATCCAAGTAAAACTCATTTTTAATTTTTGATAAAAAATCCCAGGTGTCCCCAAAAATATATTCATACCCAGTAAGAATGTCTTTAAGATGAAAATCAATATATTTAGCCATTGTAAAAGTAATAGTGCCTGCTGCATCCACTATAGGGCTTTGGGAAGATCTTTAATGTTTTTATATATTTTTGGGATTCCAAACATAGTTCGAATCCTTGGTTGGTCCATAGACAGGTACTTATGGTTTTATGCTCAACAGTAGTAAGCTTTCCATTGAAAACCATCTCATCCAAATTCAGTTTAACATTCCTGTAGGCTATATTTAATTAATGTCTTGATGCTTCATCATAGGTATCAGTAAACAGTATAGTATGTTAAACATCCCGTCTATGTAATCAACCCCATCCATAACAACTAGCCCCCCACCCTTGTCCAGTTTCATGATTCTTATAGTTTTATTAGTTATAATTTCATTTAATAACCTTACTTCTTCCTTAGTTAAATTGTCTTGCATGCTACTATCAGATTTACTTCTCAGAGTATCACGAATGTGTTGATCAGAAACCTTTTCAAATTAACTACAGGGTGAGCAACAGGTAAAAAAGTGCTGGACTTAGTTAGTTAGTTCATGCCTTGGTATATTACTACTGCCCTTGTATGAAAAAACAAGATTCAATTTCCTAGTAAAAGGCTTGCATTGTATAATACTTTGTACCACATTACCTCTTTTACTAGTTACAAAATTCAACCCCCTTTCCAAGAGATTACCCCATTCACCAGTAACTTCAACACTACTAAAACTGTAGATAGTAAAATCTTGCTTGTCATTAATTACCAAATTTGGTCCTACTTCTTCACAAACATCGTGAAAAATGTTGTCAGATTCAGTGTCAGCAGGTTCAAATACTAAAACCTCCCCCCAGTAAAACCCCAGTTCTGTGCACCATAATTGTTATTCTGCTGCCTTTCCCTTTGTTCATTTAATCTTTGTGACCTTCTTACCCCATTATAATCTAAGGGTGGGTCCTGTTCTTCAACATTACTACTATGTCTATCCACTTCAAAGTTACTTCCAGCAGTATCAAAATTCACATCACCATTATTTTGCACATCTCCATTATTATATAAAACATTCCTGTTATTATTTCAAAACTTTTTAGGTGCTGGATATGCAGAACCATTAGCATATTCTAGGTGTCCCGATGTAGTTCCTTAGCCTTTTTGTCCTTCAAATTCATTCATAGTTTTTTCTACACTAACAAAAATACTGTTAAAGTGCCCACGGTGGTGCAGCGGTAGCGTTGTTGCCTCACAGCAAGAGGTTCTCCCATTCGATTCTCAGCTAATTTTCGGGGAGTGCCTTCTGTGTGGAGTCTGCATGTCCTCCCCGCGGGTCGAGTGGCATTCCGAAAGACATGCGTAAATGGACGTGCCTTCGTTGAAGGTTGGGCGTCGAGCTGGCAACTCGGCACTGTGAAAATCTACTGCCAATCATTAGCGGACCGGAGTTCCGCTGTGGCAACCCCTAACCGGGAAAAGCAGAAAGACAACAACAACAACAAAAATGCTATTAAAATCATTAACTTTGGTGGGAAACAACAAATCCATTTTAATACTCTCATTTAACTTTTCTATCTGTATATTCAAGTCTGACATTTTACACTGATTAGTTTTAATTAACAATTGTAGTAAAACGCACCCATGCTTGTTAAACATAGCCAGTAACCCATGGTGAAATGCAGTCATTCACTAGTCCATTTGGGTATTTCCACACCTGTAGTCCTTTAGGAATCTCCTCCCTTCTTAAACATTCCTTTAAATAGTTGTTTTCTAACTGCAGTTTCTTGTATTTTAAAACCAAGTCCTCAAACTATTCAAGCTGTTGACTTAACATCGCTCATGTTGCCTCGGGGCCGCCAAATTGAAAACCATCATAGTTCCACCTTACTTCAGTGCTCAACCAATCGGATAGATGAAAATCTCCAGTCACTGTTACAGACCATTTCTGTGCTATAGCTGCATATGTGGCACCATCTAGTGGCGAATGCATATTATTACATGTTCTTTGAGCAGGTGTTATACCAGAACTAGACGAACTCTGGCTTTCACTTGTAGAATTACTGTCCAAACCATTATTACTCCTTTCCCCATTCAAAACAGAGCTGACGTGTTAGACTAAGCTGACTCGCCAGCTTAGTTAGTGGTCACAGAAACAACTAGATGTTAAGTTGTCTATCTCGCCTTCATTCTTGCTGGATGGGTTCGGAGCCGACCTCGGCTCCGACTCGGCCACTCTAAAAGCTCGAGAGTTGGTTCCACCGGCTCGAGGCTCCCCTTATATCCCACAATGCTAGGCGTGAGTTACCTCAGATCTCGTTTGCCGCTACAGCGATCGAGGTGTGTTTTCTACCGGCTCCAGGTTAGTGAAAGTTAGACTAGTTTAAATTCTTAGACTTAAGCTAGCTTAGTGTATTTTTCTTTCCCCTTAGTGTAGTGGATATTATCCCTTCATATCCTTTATCCAGCCCCCTTTTTTTCTAAAGAACTTTTAGTTCTTTCCCTAAGGCCTTTGGGCCCTCCCTTCCCTATCCTTAGGGTGTGTATGTGTTGATTAGGGAAGTTTAACTTAATTACCTTTAGTTTAAATATTCCCTTTGAATCCCTATCAGTGTAATCTGTGTGTGTGTGTTTTTTCTGTGTGTGATTACACTTAGGGTCCTTGAGTATGTCCAAGGATACAAAGGTCTCAGGCTTCAAGAAGTGTGACTCGTGCTGTCAGAAAATGTCTCTGACAGACGGTCACACTTATTGTGTGTATTGCCTGGGACCTTTACACCTGCAGGACTCTTGTGCTGTATGCCATGGCTTCAGCCCTAGAGTCCTGCAGGAGAGAAAAATAAACTCATTTTGAGGGATTTAATCAAGCCTGAAGGTTCCCTCTCTGTGTCATCGGGGAAACCTTCTAAGGCTTCCAAGACCTCGGCTCCAGCTTCAGAGTCGAGGCCTAAGGCTTCGAAGCCTACTGCTTCATCGGCTCCGGCTGGAGCCGATGAGTCTTTGACTGCAGTATCTGTGGTTTCCTCGGCTCCGGCTGGAGCCGAGGCATTAGAGATTCCTGGGTCGGCTCCGATCAGACCATCGGAGCCGACATCTAGAAAGAGATCGAGGTCACCGTCCCTTGGCTCCGTTCATTCGGCTCCAGCGTCTCCCTTGCTGTCTGAACGGAGCCACAGATCTCACTCCTCAAGGTCATCGAGGCTCTCAGATCACGACCTCCAGAGGGTAGTGAGTAGACTTTTGAAGTCCGAGGCACTGGCCCAAATGCTCCAGAGTCCGACTCATCAGTCGATGCCTCAACTAGTTCCAATAAATATTCCTCCTCCGACTCCTTTGAGCTCGGGCAGGCGTCTCGGGACCAAGACTGTGGTAGCGTCGGAGCCGATACAATTGTCTTCGGCTCCGTTGTCGGTTCCGATTTCTTCTTTTGAAGAATCTCGGCGCTGGGCTTCCCTCGTCGGCTCCGAGGGGGTGAGTGGCATCGGACCCTTGTCCGACCCCCCTCTCCCTCTCGGTGCTTCGGCGCTGGTGAGTTCGGCTCCGACATCGGCCTCGGAGCCATCTCTGTCGGTGCCTAGGGAGGTTCTCAGCTTCTCGGAGCGGGGACCTCTGGCTCTGCCGGACAGGGGTGCATTCGAGGTCATGCGGAGTGTGTTGGAACCTTGTTCGACTCCACAGTCGGCTCCGTCCGCCCCTCCTTCTTCGGTGCCTTTGGTTATGTTGACTCACTCCCTCATCCCAGACCGCAGAGAGCTAGCTCCTCAAGAATCCCCTGTGGGGATCTCATCCTCTTCCGAGGCCTCCCCTGAATTGGCAGGGGAGCCCCCTAGGAAGAGAAAGTGTAAGAGGAAGCACATAGACTCACCTGAGTCTGTCACCTCTGACACAGATTTAGAGGATTCGAGGGTTCCCCGTTCCCCTTCTGAAGATGTCTCTTTGCAGACATTCTAGAGATCCTGAAACAGAGGGGAAATTGGCCAGCCCTTAACCCTTCGGAGGATGAATCTGTGTATCTTGAGGCGTTTGGCTCTCGCCCTTCCACCTCCTGGGTGTACCCCTTGATCCCCTCATGCAGGTGGTTGCAAAGAAGGCCTGGACGGCTCCTGATTCAGTGGACCCTACCCCCAGGAGACCTTCCAAATTTATAACAGCACCAACTGACAAGCAATTTCTCACAAAAGGTGTTTCTGTGGATGCTATGGTGGTAGCTGCTGCCACCAAGAAGGAACTAGCTGATCCTTCAGTGCCTGTTCATCCCCCTAACAAAGAATCTAGGTCTATGGACAGGTACGGGAAGCGGATGTTCTCGTCAGCGACCTTTGCTATGCGTTCGCTGAATTACCTATGCCATTTTACTCGTCTTCAAAGGGACTTGATCAAAGAAGCGAGTGACATGTTGAAGGATCCTACGGCTGCGGGTTTTCAGGACAAGATGAACACTCAGCTGGCTACCCTGAACTCCATAGCTAACTCCTCCATGCGTCTCCTCTTTTATGCGGCTGATGGAGCGAGCAGGGCCGCAGGGACAGGTGTGGCCTTACGCAGGCATGCCTGGATGCGGCTATGCAACTTTGCGGACCCCTTTAAAACGTCATTCACTAATTCCCCGTTTGATGGATCATCTCTTTTTGGTCCTCAAGTGAAAGAAACCTTGACTAGGTGCGAGACAGATGGCAAGACTCTTTCTGCCATCGGAGTCCGTTTCTCCACTCCTTCTAGGCCTTACCCCAAAGGCCAGAAAAGTGGAAAAATGTGGTTCCGCAAACAGTCTCAAGGGACTTCGCCTGACGCACAGAGTCGGTTCCCCGCCAGAGGCAGAGGGGGAACAACAATGGTAGACGCCGCCCTAGAGGCGGGGTCCATAGAACCAGGGCAATCGAGAAGCCTTCTCTGATAAGCCCTTTCAGTATCCCTGAGGTGTTGCCCGACTGCCCACCTTCGGAGGCAGTCGGGGGAAGATTGTCACTGTACCCAGAAGCCTGGCTATCCCTGACTCAAGACAAATGGGTACAGTCCATCATTTCCGAAGGCTATTCCATTCCCTTCGTTCGCATTCCAAACCAATCAAAAAAATCCCTTCCAGATGTTCCACCCGCTCAAAGGGATCTTGCAGCTTTGGAAATTTCAAAGCTGCTTGCAAAAAGAGCAATACAGCCAGTTCCAGCAGACCAGCAAGGATCCGGAATCTACTCCAGGTTCTTTTTAGTTCCAAAGAAAACAGGGGACTGGAGACCAATTTTGGATCTCAGTATCTTGAACAAGTCAGTCAAGAAAACAAGATTTCGGATGGTCACGCTGCAGTCCATCCTTCCCCTATTGGGAAAGGGAAACTGGATGTGCTCTATAGACTTTCAGGATGCGTACTATCACATAAAAATGAACAGACACTCCAGAAGATTCCTCCGCTTCAGGCTGGGAACCAGTCATTTTCAATTCAGGGCCCTGCCCTTTGGCCTCACCACTGCCCCCCGGGTGTTTACCAAATGCATGGCAGTGGTAGCTTCTCACCTGAGACGTCAAGGATTCCAGGTGTTTCCATATTTGGAAGACTGGCTCCTCACAGCTCCCACCAAGCATCTTCTTCTATTGGCCAGGGACTACACCTTTCGGATTTGTCAAAATTTAGGCATTTCAATAAATTGCGAAAAGTCTGTTTTGTCGCCTTGTCGTACTATTACCTTCATAGGCGCAAATCTAGACACAGTCAACATGTCTGCGAGACTAACAGATCAGAGAATAACAGACATACACAAACTGGTCTCGCTCCTCTTCAGCAGCAACAGAATCAAAGCCAGGTTAGTTCTGAAAGTGTTGGGGATTATGGCGGCTGCCATACCTCTGCTTCCATTAGCCAGATTCCACATGAGAATCCTTCAATGGATGCTCTTCACGCAATGGTCATACCAGCAACTTCCGATGTCCCATACCATCATGATTACGCAAACATACAGAAATCATCTTCTGTGGTGGATATCTTCCCCTCAGCTCTTTTTGGGAAGACCCTTTGTTCCTTCCCCTCCGGTTGCTACTCTGACAACGGACGCCTCCCTGATCGGGTGGGGGGGGCATTATCAGGGCAGAACTGTCCAGGGCACATGGCAACCAGACGAATGCCACTTGCACATAAATGTTCTAGAGATGAGAGCAGTGCTTTTAGCGTTGCAAGCCCTTCAAGACTCTCTTCCCTTGGGAACGATAGCAATCCAGACGGACAATATGTCTGTAGTGTGGTATATCAACAAACAAGGCGGAACCAGGTCCTACCCCGTGTCGAGAAGCACTCAGACTGTGGCAATGGGCGATTTCTTCTCAGCGGTTTCTGATAGCAACGCACATCCCTGGGAAGTCCAATCAAATCGCGGACAAATTGAGCAGAGCTATCCTCATGCCTCACGAGTGGTCTCTGAAAGACTCTGTTGTGAGAGAAATTTTTCTCAAGTGGGGTCAGCCTTGCTGCGACCTTTTTGCTACTCCCCAAAACAGCAAGTGCAGAGATTATTTCACCCTATTCCTTTACCAGGCCAGCCCAGCAGAGACGCTCTAGTCCAAGTCTGGCCCGGGGACTTCTGTATGCATTTCCTCCCTTCCCACTAATCTCTCAAGTGATACAGAAAGCTATCGCTCAGAAGGCCTCGTTGATCCTCATTGCTCCTTACTGGCCTCGACAGGTTTGGTTCCCCTTTCTTCATCATTTTCTGTTGGAGCGACCTTGGCATCTGGACCTAGTTCCAGATCTTTTGATCCATCAGTCGGGTCAGTTTCATCGCTCCCTTCCCTCTCTGAACCTCACTGCTTGGTTCCTCCAGTTCCAACCTTAGCCAGGCTTCCTCAAATATCTCACTCTGTCCGAGATATTTTGATAGCTTCCCATAAATCTTCCACTCAAAAGATTTATTTGAGTAAGTGGAAACGTTTCGCCTATTGGGCTCAAGGAAGGGACATAGATCCTTTCACTGCTTCCATCCAAATGGTCCTTGATTTTCTAGCTGAACTCTTCCATGCAGGTTCATCTCCATCTACTCTTAAAGTTCAATTGGCTGCTATTTCTAACTTTCATGTGGGCATTTCAGACTCTGCCTTAATGTCCCACAAGCTTTGCAAAGCATTTTTGAAGGGAGTTTTTCTTCTCAGACCTCCTATAAGAAATCCTCCTCCTCCTTGGGACCTAAATTTAGTTCTTAGTTCTTTGATTCTTTCCCCTTTCGAACCTGCAGCCTCCTGTTCTTTAAAATTGCTATCATGGAAGACACTCTTTCTGGTAGCTATTACTTCAGCTGGAAGAGTTTCAGAACTTCATGCACTCAGCTGTCGACCTCCTTATCTGTTGTTCCATAAGGACAGGGTATCTTCTGAACCAACCCGTCCTTTTTACCTAAGATAGCCTCGGCGTCTAACCTAAATCAAAGCATTGACCTTCCTGTGTTTTTTCCAGAATATTCTAACAGGTCTGAACAGAAATTGCATTGGCTAGATGTTCATCGTCAGTTAAGGTACTATTTGGATAGAACCAAACAATTCAGAAAATCTGACCAGCTGTTTGTCTCTTATGCAGAAGGCAGAAAGGGACTTTCAGTTTCAAAGGTATCATTATCTAGATGGCTAACATCTCTGATTTCCCTTGTTTATGAAATCAGACACCAAAAGCTGCCTAACAAACCTAAAGCCCATTCTACCAGAGCTTTGGCTACTTCTATAGCCTTCCAAGACAGACTGCCTATTGACACCATTTGTGCAGCGGCTACTTGAGCTACTCCTCACACTTTCATTTCTCATTATAAGTTGGATTTAGCTTCTAGGCATAGAGCTAACTTTGGTTCCACTGTTCTCAAGAGTCTGTTCCGTTAGGCCACCCGGGACAAGGTGCTAGGGACGCGGTCCCATCCAGCAAGAATGAAGGCGAGATAGACAACTTAACATATAGAAGTTATGTTCTTACCATAACGTTCCATGTTAGTTGTCTTCTTCTCGCCTTCTTCTTGCGTCCCTGGACAGACCTAGAGGAGTTTTGATTGTGACCTCTCTTTCTACCACCTCTTACTTTAGGTATATGCTGCTGTGCATATTTTCCTGGATCAGGATGTAGGTCACCCTTCTCTTCTCCCTGGTTTATAGAGGTGGACTTTGTTTATAGTTATTCTGTTACTATTATAAGCTGGGCCTAGCTTACAAACGAGATCTGAGGTAACTCACGCCTAGCATTGTGGGATATAAGGGGAGCCTCGAGCCGGTGGAACCAACTCTCGAGCTTTTAGAGTGGCCGAGTCGGAGCCGAGGTCGGCTCCGAACCCATCCAGCAAGAAGAAGGCGAGAAGAAGACAACTAACATGGAACGTTATGGTAAGAACATAACTTCTATTTCTTCAACCATTTTTGGTAGTCTCTTTCTTTCAGTTTGTGTCTTGCTATCCTGGTCTCCTTCCATCATAAACTCAGAACAAAGCCACAAGACAATTCCAGCCAAGAACAAGAACAGGAAACCTCGTATCTTCACACTTTTATTCACAAACATGAGCACTTTCGTCCAGGTATCATGGACTTCATCAGAATAAAACAACCATCTCAAAACTTGTTTAAATATTACAAAACTTAAAAAGTACAACCCCACACATTCAAAATAACCTATCACAAAACCTCACTAATTAAAAAGTCACATTGTTTAAGAGTTTTCCACCAAGTTACATTTATCTCTTGCAGTACTGATGCATAACTAAAACATATAGCAAGCTTTTAGTCTTAAGAAACTACTTAAAGAAACATGGTAATTAAGACCTGGGTATGTTACAGCATTAGTTCATAAAATCCACTGTAATGCCAAATATTCTAGGTAATCTGATTCAGGTGCCTCCCTGGGACCCAAATCACTTTGATCAATAATACAAAATTTAAATACATGGTCTTTATTTTCACAAATATGTCTGAATAATGTATTTTTGCTGTCCATTTTTCTGATGTCATAGAAATGCTGATATATTCGGTTTTTAAGGGGCCTTACAGTTTTTCCTTTTGGAAAGGGGGCTGAATTTTGTACCTAGTAAAAGAGGTAATGTGGTACAAAGTATTATACAACTCAAGTCTTTTACTAGGAAATTGAATCTTGTTTTTTTATACAAGGACAGTAGTAATATACCAAGGCATGAGCTAACGAAGCCCAGCACTTTTTTGCCTGTTGCTCACCCTGTAGTTAGTTTATTTGAAAAAGTTTGTGAACAACAGGTTTGTGATACTCTGAGAAGTAAATCAGATAGTAGCATGCAAGACAATTTAACTAAGGAAGAGGTAAGGTTATTAAATGAGATTATATTTAATAAAACTATAAGAATCATGAAACCGGACAAGGGTGGGGGGCTAGTTGCTACGGATGGGGTCGACTGCATAGACAGGATGTTTAACATACTGATAACTGATACCTATGATGAAGCATCACGGAATTAATTAAATATAGCCTATAGGAATGTTAAACTAAGTTTGGATGAGATGGTTCTCAGTGGAGAGCTTAGTATTGATGAGCATAAGTACCTGTCTATAGACCACCCAAGGATTCCAACTATATTTGGAATCCAAAAGTACATAAAAACATTAAAGATCCCCCCTACGCACTATAGTGGATGCAGCAGGCTCTATTACTGTTACAATGGCCAAATATATTGATTTTCATCTTAAAGACATTCTTACTGGGTATGAATATATTTTAGGGACTACTGGGATTTTGTATTAAAAATGAGTTGTACTTGGATGAACTTATATTAGTTACAGTTGATGTATATGATATATTCTCTGTACTTCCACAAGAAACAGGCTTGGAAATGTTCTATGAGTTTATGTGCCAACGCCCAGGTTTTTCTAAGAGTAAAGCTGACACTCTTAGGAGTTTAATGGAAATGGTCTTGGAAAACAATTTTCTTATTTTTGAAAATCAGTTTTACAAACAAGTAAAAGGGGTAGCAATGGGGGCAGGATGTGCCCCCATCTTTGCTAACATTGTTCTAGCCAGTGGGAGAAAACTTGTATTTTCACATCAGGTTTTAAAGAAGAGTAGAGTATGTATGGTAGATTTTTAGATGATATAGTAATTTTTTGGAAAGGAAGTGAGTCAAGATTATTGGAATTTTATGATTATTTGAATAATTGTACAACGTTCATAAAGTTTACCATGAATATGGATTATGAGAAAGTTGATTATCTTGATGTCACTATTCTTAAGGATAGGACCAATAAGAAATTTGTGTCCACATTATATAGGAAACCAACATACTCAAACACTTTGTCATACTTCAGCAGTTGCCATTCCTTACATCAAAAGAAGGCTCTGGTTAAAGGTCAGTATATTCGGTTAGCCAGAATGATGTCTGATAATTTATTTTTTGAACAATGTGACATCTTGAAGGGTATGTTAGGAAGAAGAGGTTACCCAGAGACATTTGTAGACAAGATTCTTTGGGAAGTAAAAAGAAAAAGAAGTGATGGTATTTATGTACCAGTTGTCGGCACACTTCTGACTAGTACTTAATTAAGTAATGTGTCTGACAATAAAGTTAAAGATTGTAGGAATAGGTCATGCATTGTACCGTTCAATAAAGATTTTTATTCATCAGTGGTATAATAAGGATAAACTGATATCTTTTTAGAAGTGATCTAGATTGTATAAAAATTGTTGGAGAAAACCTAAACATTGTGTATAAAAAAGAAAGTAGCTTCAAGCAGTTGCTTGAAAGGGTGGAGAATAAGAGAAACTACAAAGATGGAAAAATGTCTAAGTGTGGGGCATGTGCCCAATGTTGTAACATTTTGGTATGTAAGAAAGTAAATCTTGGGGGTCATTTTGTGGTAAATGTCCCCGGAAGATTCTACTGTTATTCTAAAGGAGTGGTATATGCTGCTCTTTGTCAAACATGCTATTGTTTCTATATAGGAAAAACTGTAAAGGCCCTTAAAGACCGAATATATCAGCAGTTCTATGACATCAGAAAAAAGGACACTAAAAATGGGTTATTCAGACATATTTGTGAAAATAAAGACCATGTATTTAAATTTTGTATTATTGACCAAAGTGATTTGAGTCCCGGGGGGACCTGAATCAGATTATCTAGAATATTTGGAATTACAGTGGATTTTACGAAGTAATGCTGTAACATACCCAGGTCTCAATTACCTTGTTTCTTTAAGTAGTTTCTTAAGACTAAAAGCTTGCTGTATGTTTTAGTTATGCACCAGTACTGGTAGAGTTAAATGTAACTTGGTGGGAAACTCTTAAACAATGTGACTTTTTAATTAGTGAAGTTTTGTGATAGGTTATTTTGAATGTGTGGGGTTGTACTTTAAGTTTTATAATATTTAAACAAGTTTTGAGATGGTTGTTTTATTCTGATGACGTCCATGACATCTGGACGAAAGCATTCAAGTTTGTGAATAAAAGTGGGGAGCTATGAGGTCTCTAGCTTGTTTAGATCAGTTTTTCTTAGATTTGTAAAAACTGGGGAGGCGTATAACATGGTAGATAGTACATGGGTTCTGGCAATGGCCTGTGTGATGTCTGTCTATATCCCACTGGACTGCTACTAATTAATGTGATATCCCTCACTAATCTGGGTCAGTAACTAAGGAGTTTCAATCCTCACTTACTGGCTCCAGTATGAGACTGTCACTTAAACAGGAGTAATATTTCACAACTTTCCCCAAAGAGCACAACCAGAACACGCTTTGTTCTCCTGGGACTGGACTATGTACCTCTGTCCACCCCAAATGGAACTCCGTATTACATACTTCAGAGCAGTGTGTCCCAGTTTAATACCTCTGATACACACACACACAAAGTAAATTTAAATCTCACATGTCCAAACACTTCTGGGAAAGCTTGACACAGATTTCCAGCTGTGTCCCTTCCCCAAAATAATACGGTAATGCTGACACCAATCAGAGTGCCTTCATGCCCTTTTAAAGGGGTGTCCAGTAATGGAAATTAAATATCAAAAATAACTGATGGCTATGACTGGAATAGCCAGGCCTTCAAGGGGACCTGGGGAGTATCAAACAGGTGTAAGCACTCTCTAATCTCTAAAGAAAAAACACTGATTTCCAGCCCCAATATAAAGTAATGAAAACATTTAATAAGTACAATGATTACAAGAATATAAATCAATAGCTTTCAATAAACACCAGAACTGTCACTGGAAATGTAAACTTAAACTGCAGGATAAGAATTCCAGTATTCTGGTAAAATTCTATCTTAATTATTAAGCTTGCCTAATTTAACCAAAGAATACTGTCCCTAATCTAATCCAACACATAACAGTAAGGCCAAGACAGGCTTACAGTTTTTGGTGAGTTCTCTTTTCACAGCAGTGTAATTGATTGTACTTTACATACTGCTCAGAACTTGACACGCTGAAGTCTCAACTGTCTTATTTTAGAAATAACAGTCAGCTGTTTAAAACAATAATCAGCTAGCAACCAGGAACATTCTAATGACACCACTCACTGTTCAGCTGATTCTCCACAGTACTTTAGAATGTCCCTCACAAACATGCACAATTAGAAATAGGGAAATACTCAACATTTTAAAACTTATTTACATATTCGCAATTAGACATGCTAGTGTACAATACAAGTTAATTTGCGAATAAACACAAATCTCGTGGCAGACATGCTAACACAGATGACAGTGTTTTCATTATCTTCACAGCCTGTCTAGAGGTTTGCATGAAGAATGGCTTGGTTCTGTACAGACACTTTAGTTTGATGTGTATTTTTTGATTGTCTGGGCTATGTGTTTGTCATATTTAAGGGCATTGTCAGTAGTGACGCCCATTAGCTTGGTGTGTTCCAGGGGTTCAATTTTGGTGGTGGTGGAGGAGTAGATAATGAAAGGGATGGGAAGCTGAGCTGTTTTGTTTGAGAATAGCGTTAATTTGGGCTTATTGGGGTGAAGTATGAGTTGATTGACAGATATTGTTCTGTCTGTAAATGTTTTTTGAGTTATTTGTAAGAGGTTTGGAATAGAGGTGGCTGCACAGATGAGTGATGAATAATCTCCATTTTCTCCAATGGATGCGGATTGGCCTGCTGAACTGAAATTATTGGGAAAAATTGTGGAGAGTAGTGGTCCAAGAACTGAACCTTGTGGTACACCTACTGAGACTGGTAGTAGAGATGAGATTTTGTTTTTCCACTTGACTACTTGCTGTCGTTCTGACAAGTAGCTATGGAACCATACGATAGTTGTTTGGGAAAGGTTTAGGGAGGCAAGTTTGTTGAGAAGTTGTTGATGTGAAACCGTGTCAAAAGCCTTTGACATGTCGAGGAAGATAGATGATACAAATTGTCCTTTGTTTATAAGCTGATTGTGTCTGTGAAGCTTACAAGAGCAGTTGTGGTTCTGTGTTTTGGTCTAAACCCATGCTAAGAGATGGAGAGAAAGTTATTGTCTAGTAGATAGGGCGTTAGTTGTAAATATATGCATTTTTCAAGGATTTTAGTGGGGTGGAAGTATTGTGATTGGTCTGTAGTTTGATAGTTGTGTGGAAGTGCCATCTTTGTAAAGGGGGATCATGTATGAGATTTTCCTTAGTTTGGGGATATAATGTTCAGAGATGGAACGGTTAAATAATAGGGAGATTGGGTATGCTATGGCATTGGCTGCAAGTTTAGGAAATTCAGTTGGGAGTTCGTCAGCTGTAAGTGATGTTGGTTTAAGTTTTTAAGGAGCTGATTTATGTAGTTGGTCTTTATAGGTGTGATAGAGAAAGACTTGTGATGGGAAGTAGAGCTGGATGGAACTGTTAGTGGGGTTTTGCTGTCATTATTTAGCAGGGCTAGTATTGAACTTGTGAAGTGTAAATTAAATTGGGCAGTGATGGACTCGGAGTTGTTAGGGGTTGAGGGTGTATGAGTAGTATATTGTTTGGGGTTTATGAGTTGTGTTATGGCACTCCAAAATTTGTGGGTGTTATTTTGATGTTTTTGTTGGATTCTGATAGTTTTTCTTTTATCATCAATTCTTATTTTTTTTTTTTGCCTAAGTTTCTTGACTGGTGATAAATTAAGTAGGGATATTTGTTTTTTGTTGCTCTGGTTGTGTGACCAATCTCTGTCTCTCTGTTTCAAAGGTAGTTTGGTTTCTTTTGCTAGCCATGGGGTTGGTTTTGCTTTTGCACAAAGTTTTCTAAGGAGAGCCAGGTTGTTGAGGATATCAAGGAGTTTATTGTTGAAGTACTGGATTGTTTCATCTAATAAGAAAACCAGTCACATTTTTTTAGAAGGGAGTTAAATATTTCAGTGGCAAACTTATTTTTGTTATGGATAAGTTTGTATGTCATGTTTTTGGAAGGACGTACTTTGTGTCTGAGAAAATAGGTGGGCATGTGGTCACTGAGAATATCTGGGAAGCCACCAGTGTGGTGACATAGGGAAGGTCTATTTGTAAGAGTCCAATCTAGGATAAATTTCCTTGTTGCTCTGTTTATCAAATGTAGTAGGGGAACAGATTAATGTAGTTGGTTGGGTTTTCAAAGGTACAGGTAAACCAATCAAGGTTGAAATCTCCTAAGATTGTTTCTTGTTTGAAATTTGGTGCTGTCCAGTTAAGAAAGTTTTCTATTGTAATAGCATTGTTACCAGGAAGAATGTATGCTGCTATTATGATTATGTTTTTATTATTGTTTAGTTGGAGGCGTGAGATTAGAATTTCTGAATTTGCTAGCTCAGGGGAGTTTTTTCTGTTCTTTCAAGTGTAAGTGAATCTTTGTATATAATAGCAATACCACCACCATGTTTGTTAGTCTGTGTATATTGTAACCCTGGGTTAGAATTTCGCTATTGTTTGTGTGTGGTTTTAACAAGGTTTCAGTTAATACCGCTGTGTCTAGGGAATAAAGGGTAAGGGTGGAGTGAAATTTTTAAATTTTGTTTAGAATGCTTCTTAGGTTGATGCTCATCATTAGGAGCTCAGAGTTATTTAGAGGGTGTGTGAGTAGGTTTTTGGTGCTGGAACTATTATCTGGATGGGGGAGGTGCATTTGGAGTTGAGGGCCTGGGTTTGGGTGTATGTCACCATCTAGGTTAAGTAGAGATAGGTAGCAAGGGAAATAGGTGAGATAGTTTAGATAGAAATTTAGAATATTTGCGTAGCAAGTGTGGACTTTAGTGTGGAGGTGTATTTTAGGGAAAAGAGTTTAATGGTGGTAGTGTTGTAAATGTGTGGTGATATTACAGTGTCTGTGGATGTGTGGTGATATTAGTGTCTTTGCTTAAGTTGTTTGTTGGTATAGTGGTGGTTAATGTAGCAGTGTAGATATGAGTGATATGTAGTGTAGTCTTGCATATTTTATTTGGTTATTTATATTTTTGACTGGGGGGGTGTCATAGTTGACATACAAACTGAATGTAGTCCATTTTCAGAGGATACCTGAGAGGTAAAGCTCCAAATGAATAGTGGTTTGCATTTTGTAGTGGTAATTTATGTACAACAAATAAACCTGATTAGCCGCAAGTAATGCATAACAAATCATTGTTATCATAGCAGTTGCATATGACTTGTAGAAAATGTACTCAGTAACTTAAAAGTTGAAGAGATGGGACATGATACAAGTCCTCCGTCAACATGATGATGTTACAGTTGATGCACTTAATATCTCATATACATTAGTATACAGCTCAACCAGGCATAGAGTTACTTGTGCTTTAGTATTATGAAGGCATTTCTGATAGCTTATTTTTAAACACCTTTACTAAATTGTCACTTAAGACATACATTAACAGAAAAAAAATCATATTAATATTTTTTTTTCCATTTGCATACATTATACATCACACATGGGTGGGCGTTCGAAAGACATGCGTAAATGGGCGTGCCTTCGTTGAAGGTTGAACGTCGAGCTGGCACCTCAGCGTTTGTGAAAATCTACTGCCAATCATTAGCGGACTGGAGTTCCGCTGTGGCGACCCCTAGCAAGGAAAAGACAAAAGACAACAACAACATACATCACACATCTTTTCTTTCTTTATAACTGTCATCAGTCCATCATTACATAACTTGCTTAATTCCTGCCGTCCCTTAAACCTCATTCATCCTGAATGGATTAGTTTGGTCATCCCCTTTTCTAAAGTTCCCTCTTTCAAGTTATTTTAGCTCTTTTATAATATTCAGTATTTCAAATACAGTTGGCTTAGGCTTTGATTTCCAATTTCTGATGGCATATTCAGCACAGGAGTTGCACAAGGGGGGTATTTAAAAAACTTTTGGCCTTCAAGAAAACACAGAACTGTATTAAAACTGGTGTGGCGGTTGAGGCTTCCAAGGAATATGATACAAAAAAAAAAAAAGAACTGTATTTAAAAACCAAGACTATAACAGCCAATAAAAATGCAGACATCAAACAGTAAAACTGAGGCATTTTGATCTTAACGATTATGTGCAATATTTCTTTTAACTTTATGCATACAACTTAGCTTTCCATAAACTGCAGACAAACACTTTTTTACACACCTTTACTGAATCATCACTTGTGGCATAGGCAAAATTACATGCATATAAAATAAATCAGACCATATTAACAAGTTTACATTTACAAGCACTATACATCACATATATTGTTGTATATAATCATGGGTACTTGTCACTTCACCTAAAACCCATTTCACTTAAGCTCATTTCACTGAAACCAAATCACATAAAGTTCATTTCACCTAAAACTCATTTCACTGACAAGTAGTACAATAAGGCAAGTCAAAGGTATATGTCCTTTTCCACACCGTAGTGCGATCCTGGAGTTAGTATATATATTAAGGGTGGGTGTGGGGTGCGCAGCCCCCCACTTATATGTTGTCTGGTTTTGTTTTACATTATTTGGTAAAAGAAAACTAGGTGGGGAGGGCCACACCCCCCTTAATATATATATATATATATATATATATATATATATATATATGTGTGTGTGTGTGTATATATATATATATATATATATATATATATATACCAACTCAAGATCGCACTACAGTGGAGAAAAGGACATATACCTTTCAATTGCGTTAGAGTACTACTTGTTAGTGAAATGAGTTTTAGGTGAAATGAACTTTAGGTGATTTGGTCTTAGTGAAATGAGTTTAGGTGAAATGGGTTTTAGATGAAGTGACTCGTACCCATAATCATATAGTCTAAGCAACATTATACAAAGTAATCAGTGACTGAATTCTTTTAAAACTCATTCCTCCTGCAAACCATTTCTCTGCATGAATTGTTATAAAAATGTTCATTTTTGTTTTTAAACAAGAAAGATCTTTATTAAATAATTACTTATGATACAGGCAGTCGTACATTTATATAAATGAAAGCAAAGGATATAGACATATTTTAGTTGCAGACATTACACATCACTTATAAAGCATCCAGTCATTCAGTCAAACATTACATAGTTCATTCAAATCTTGCCTTCTTTTAAACCTCATTCCTCCTCAAAACATTATTCTGCATGTATTATTCAAACAATTCCCATTTTTTTTTTATGTATAATTTGTACCTACCCTTTTCTAAAGATCCCATTTGCAGTTGTTTTCATTTTGGTTACTATATTCACTACTCTTGTACAGTTGGTTTCGACATTGATTTCCATTTTCTAGTAACAGCTTTGTTGGCAGCCACCATAATTAGATTCAGCAAGGCCTTACTATGTCATAGGTTCACAGTAGGTTACTAGTCTAGCAGCCGTAGAGCCTTTATAATTCTAGCCATGTTAATCTCGGGTTGCCCCAATTGTCCTTGGTTACATGGACTTGCGTTACAAATCAGCAGCGACTACTCCTGTCCATGAGGGACATGGGTCCCACCGCCGGCGTGAATTTGCAGTCACCCATCTAATTTGTCCAGGTTGCTCTTGAATAGGGTCATTGAGGAGCTCTACTTCACATGACTTGGAAGTTTATTCCAGAGCAGAAGCAGTCTCTGGGAGACATACTTGTCTCTCTAGCATGTAATGTTAATGTCATTGGTAAGGCTGAGATCCCTAGAGTGAGTGACCCTAGTGCCATTTGATTTGTGGATGTGGAGAATTCCCATCTGGTTGGGGTCAGAGACTGCCCTGTAGGGCAGGCACAAGTCACCTCTCAATAGCCTATATGATAGAGATTACAGTGACAGGACTTTCAGTCTATACATGTAGGTCATGGTTTGGAGGCCCTGTATCTTCTCAGTGAGAAATCTTTGTGGTCTCTCCAGTTGCTGCAAGTGAGATGCATGCAGAAGGGAGCATTGTATTCTATTAATGGTCTGATTAGGGTTGAGTAAAGTGGATTTGTAACATCGTTAAACCTGGATGCGATACCTTTATTTATGAGACGCGCAATGTAGAAGGCTTTCCTTACCACCATGGAAACCTGTTGATCAAAGTTCAAATTGCTGTCGACCTGAGTTCCCAGATCTCTCACCACTGGGTTTGAACTTAAAAGGGTGCTGTCAGTATTGTAATTAGTGGGGAATTACGATTTGCCAAATGGGATAATAGTGCACTTTTTATGTTTAGCTTTAGACCATGACTTTGGCACTAGTTATTTATTTGTGTTAGCCCCTCTTGTAATATGTTAACATCATTGGGGGACTCAATGATTGCACCTAGTTTTCAATCATCAGCACACTTAGTAAGCTAAAGGCTGTCTACTTTACCCCGGAATTTATACAGATCCTTGCAGTGCACCACTGGTGATGGGTCTGCTGGTAGAAGTGGAGTCACCGACTTGACAGTATGTGTTCTTTTGGTGAGCCAATGATACCCATGTAGTGATGTAAGGTTTAACATCTAGCTGGGAAGGTTTTTCAGTGACACTTAAGTGGGGGATTGTGTCAAAGGCTTTGGCTAGGACCAAATAGGTGGTATGCACTGTCTGTGACTTTCTTGAAGAAGTCTGCCTGGGTCAGTAAGCACTGTCTACCTTTAATGAAGCCAAACTGGGTTGGGTCTCGAGTTTAAAGGTCACCTATGTCATGTTGATGAGGTCCATGATGATCCTTTCCATGACCTTGCAGATGACCTAGCAGGCTGACAATTTCCTCCGGTGTAGTGTGAGTTGTGCCATCTACTACCAATTTGGCACATAGCTGAGCACTCTTTTTTAGATTTCAGATGTAGTTAAAGAATGCCTTAAGATTGTCCTTGACTAGGATTGCTATTTTAGCTTCATAACTAGCTTTAGAGGACATTACAAGACTTCTGATTTGTGTGTTCAGTCTGTGGAGGGAATTCTTCCTCTGCAGAGACATTTGCCTCTTGTTCTTGGACATCAGTTTCTCCCTTTTGTTATACAATCTGTTTATACTAGATGTCCACCAAGGTGGCTTGTTTTCTTTTGGGAGGACCTGGTTTTAATTTGGTTAGGTACTGCCGAATCTGTACAGTTGCTAAGATGATTATACAGGGCATCTGTGTACATCTCTGCATAGGATTCGTTATTGCCTGTGATTGCAGGGGATATAAAACTTTTTATACTATCACTTATTAGGCTGTAGTTTGCTTTGGAGAAGTTCCTTGTGTTTTCTGCTGCTTTTGGGGTGTGGATTCCAGTAGTTACTTCGAATAAGACTGATTTATGGTCCCAGCCTTACCAAGGATAGCATCACACAGGGGGCAGTGCAGTGACCATCCATGTTGGTGAGTGCTATGTCAAGGACATTAGACCCCCTTGTGGGGGTGGCAGATTATCTGTTCCAGAGCAGTTGCATTGACAAAGTCTAGGAACCTCTGGGCGAGCATGTTTGAGCTTGTGTATGTTACCCAGTTGATGGAGGAATAATTGAAATCTCCCATGACTAAGGTGTTGGGCTGTATGGTGAGTGACTCCAGTAAGTCCAGGTAGGCATTGTGCTTTTCTTGGTTCATGGGGGGGACCTATAACTAGCAATGATGTGGCAGGGTGCTTTGCCTATAATTAATTGGGCATGGAGTAGTTCGAGAGCCATGGAGGTGTACTTGGCTTTAATAAAGATGAATACACCTCCAACTTTGGTTTTTTCACGCTCATTCTGAGAAGGAAGAACTGTGTGGAAGGCATTGTAGCCTTACACAGCTGGGGTGCTCCCTGCTGCCTTGAACCATGTTTCAGTGACTGCACAGGTATCAGCATCTTCCAAGGTAAGGAGTGCTTCCAGGGAGTGCAGTTTCGTGTTTAGACTCCTAGCATTAAGCAGGAGAACCTTGAGTTTGCCTTGAGTGGATTTTTCTATGTCAGAAATTTTGTCATTTTGATAATTGCTTAAAAAGGCACTATGGGGGAGGCAAGCACCTTAGCCAGTATCTGAAAGCCTAGGGAAGACAGATGCAGACCATCTCTGGCAAAGCAGCATGGCCTTTTGACTATGTTTTCCCAGGCTGACAGACACTAGATGCCCCTGGAATGACACCAGAAGCTAAGCCAGTTGTTGAATCAATCATTATTTGTTTATATTGTGGCATCATCCTGGGTGAAGGGAGAATGCTGCTCAAGGCTAGGGTCATACATGCCTGGGACATACAGTCTGATAGTTCAGACATTTCTCTATTCATATAGTTCAGGGAGGTATGTCTGAAGTCATTCACCCCAACATGAGCTATGACAGATTCTTAACAGTACTTGTTGAATGACTTGAGTGCATGCATGATTTGATGGATCCTGGCACCCAATAGGCAGCTGACCATGACCTTCTCCTTGTCCAGCCTGGTGAGGGGGACATCTGTGTGTCTCACTATGGAGTATCTTATGACCAAGACATTAGGTTTTGAGGTGTTTTGCCGGCGATATTGTAGTTGAGGGCCTCACTAGTTCTTTTGCGCAGAAGTGGGCGTGTCGCAAATTGAGTGACAACCCTGTCTGCATATTACTTGGGGTTTTCAACAAACTGGCAATAGATTCTATACATATATATATATATATATATATATATATATATTTTTTTTTTACATTTTAGGTCGATTAAAACTTGCCGTTATGCACAATATGTGCATATCAAAGTTCAGTCATGCTGCAACACCCTGTAATACTTAAAGACTTAACCCCACAACTGAGTGAAAGAAAGAAGAAGCGGTTACACTTCCGTTACTGACAGCACATAACCGTTCAAAGTGTCAATATGAGATTTTGGTGACTGACTATTAAAAACACTGTGACAACGGAAACACTTTAGTTTAAATAAGAAGCTATTACACGTTGTATCAAATCCATAATTTTAGCAGTTGGCAGTCGTTTTAAGAAACTGAAATACCCCAAGGTCGAGAAAGTGTTTTTTTTTTTTTTTTTTTTTTTTTTTTGTTTAAATGTCGGTTCACACCATACCGGTAATTTACTTTCAGTTTACTGATATATTTATTATCCTATTACAATGTCAACTGCACTTTTTTTCCCCCCTTCGGTTGTACATTATTGGGAGGGAATGCATATTCATGAATGACATATCACGGGGGTGGGTTTTGGGCGTGGCTTGCTACTGCACATCTGTTGAGGCCCTCAACTACAGTATCGCCGTTTTGCCTTAGGTGCTTATTTGGTGAGACACTGGTGTATGTTGTTATGTGCAGTGGTTTCTATACATGTTGAGGTGTGTGAGATGATTTGCGCTTGGGGGTTTCTGATGTTTTGGTGGGCATCTAGTTAGTACTTCCACATATATGGGTTTGTGTGTTGTGTCCTGACCTTATGTGAGAGGTGAAGTGTGTGAGTCGACAACCTGTTTGATGTCTTGTTTTTTGTTACATGAGAGGATTGTTTTCAAATTGACAGTGTAATTACATTCTTCTCATATGGTTGTGTGTTTCAGGACTAAGTGGTTGTCAGTATACATGAGGCAATTACTACATTGCCTCAAGATGCCCAAGTCAGTTAGGCTGGCAGGAGAAATGGTGGGAGAGTGACCATCCATAATGGCAGGTTTATACTGTAGTACTGTTGGGGAGTGATTGTTAAATTAGTTTATGGTGTAGGAATAACAGAGGGGCTTATTTTGTTGATGGTTTAGGGTGAAGAACTGTGGCAATGCTGCTTGGTATGTAGTTGAGTTGTCTGCCAGAGCAGCAAAGAACTTGGAGGATCCTACTGACAGATGAATAAGGAAAGACGTTTCCAGGCATTTGCATCTATACAGGGTAGTGCTAACCCCCGTTGTGCAATGCACAGCTACTAGCAAACGCAAGGCTTAAATACAGGTGAAATTCAACAGTTTTAAGACAAACTACCGATGAGAAAGCCCCAAACTGAGCTTTTCTTCAACAATCCCCAACTCAGATGGTACCAAAGCTAGACACATCTGCCATAAGGGTGCAGGGAGGCCCTCTTAATGTAAGATGGCTGGATTATAGCACAGAGATACCAAACATTCTAGATTCATCAAGTCTGAAACTAGCCTGTGGACGGCGCAGTGGTGCAGCGGTTTGTGTTGTCGCCTTATAGCAAAAGGTTCTCCAGTGCGATTCTCGGCTGGGGTGCCTTCTGTGCAGAGTCTGCATGTTCTCCCTGCATTCGTCTGGGTTTCCTCCCATGTTACAAAGGCATGCGTCTGGAGCGTTTCTGCCCAGGGCTTCGCTGAAAATTGGCTCATTCCAAGTCGGACTTTGCCGACAAATGTCAAATAAATGTGTAAGGCAGTAGTACAGAATTTCAAAGTGTAGGAAAAAATACATACACAGTTCAAAGACATGCATCTGGAGCATTTCTCCCTGGGTCTCCGCTGAAAATTGGCTTCATTCCAAGTCAGACTTTCCCGGTTAACAAATAAATAAATTGGCAAACAATGACACAGCAGTTCAAATAAATACAGTTAACAGAGTGCAATGTAGGCTTTAAATATACTTATTAGTTGTTTGCAGTGGATACCTTGGATTTCAGTTCAGATGCACTGCAGAACTCTGGCTAAAATCACCAAACTCTGAGCAGCTCCAAATAACAGAGCAAACCTTCACAAATGTGAGGCTTAAATGCGGGCAAAAATCAATAGATTTAAGACACTATCAGTGGGAAAACCCCAAACTGAACCTTTCTCCAACAACCCCCAATTCAGATTGAACCCAAGCCACACACTTATGCCGCAAGGGTGCAGGGATGCCTCTTAATGTAAGATGGCTGGTTTAGGGCACAGTGATATCAAACAGACTAGATTCAGCAATTCTAAATCTAACCTATGCTGTATAAGGCAGTAGTATAGAAATTTAAAGTGTAGAAAATAAATGCAGACACAGTCAGCAAAAATGAAGGAGCAGTTCAAATAAATACAGCTAACAAAGTGCAGTAAGGGGTTTAAGTATTAATTTTTTTCAGTTGTTTGCAGTGAATGGGTTGGATTTCAGTTCAGATGCACTCCAGATCTCTGGCTAAAGTCAACAGACTCTGAGCAGCTCCAGTTAACTGAGGCTAGGCAATTCCAATTCTGTATCATAGATCAAAAAATAATTTCCTAAGTTATACCAGTTTGCACTCCTAGTATTTCCGATATAGTAGTCTTCAGGGAATTTTTAGTCTGCCAACTCCTTGCACTCTCAACACTTCCAAGCAAAGATCCTAAATCTTCTAGACTTTGTTGCATATTTGGGAGCCATACGTATATTGTTTCTTTGTGAATTGCTTATCCAGTCTCTTTTCCCAATCCTTTCTAACCTTGTATGATTGTTATAGTTGTCACGCAGTATATTTTATATGCTCTACTAATTATCCCTTTTTTAACAACAGCTTCTGTCCTAGTTTCTTGTAAAAACTCTACCAATGCTGGCCTTTTGCTTAAGATCCCCCTATCTCTTTCTCTTTGCCTATACTCTGATATCAAGCAGACAAACATTTTGTTGAAAAAATATATTTTGTTCTTTCTTTTTTATTACTACTAACTAAAATTTAGTTTTTAACACTCCTACCAAATGCAGAAGTCTAATTGAACAACCTTCTGTTTTCCTAATGAGCCAGCATCAGGACAGAATTAAGTCATCCTGTCAATAGATAATTATGTTTTTAATTGTAATGTATAACATATGATAAAGCAGTTTAGTAATTGCCAGCCTAACTGAATCGCTTTTGTTAATTTTTGTCAAACTGTTCATTTAACAGGTTGGTGATTAACAAATTGCTTTACAGTCCTTTATGTATTACATAGCTACACACCTCTTAAACCGAATAGTCTGGTAGTTGCATCCTGCTGGCACATTAATATTAATACAGGACAGCTGAAGGCAGCTCATTTAAGCTTCCACATTTGGCTGGAGTTTTAAAAAGGCCTTAGTTTTTCAACAAAGACCATTTGCAAGCATAATGATGCAGCAGACTGTTTCCTTTTCTTTTTTTGTTAAAAACTGAAGTTATTTCAAAAGTACCACACATTATGTTTAAGCAGCGGTGTAGCCAGTTTTTTTTTCCAGGTTGTACTGTAAGGTCCTGCATTGTTACCACCACCATAGCTATCAATGAATCGGGCATAAAACTCAACAGAACTGGGGAGAAATCCCGAAGTAATCACTGGCCATTAAGGACACTTTCAAAATATTAGTACTGTTAACTTAAGACATTGACAGAATAAGAGAATTTGAATTAAATTTCATTTTCTGAGGTAAAATAAGTATACAAGTCTAATTATTGTCACCTTTTCACCAAAAGCCAACAGTTGTAGGAGGGATTAAATGGGGCAGAGCTAAAATTTGAATTAAAACTAGGGACATTTGAAAGGTATGACCTCCCCACTGTCATTGGTGGCCCAACCCCTGCATTTAAAGGGAGCATGTTAAAATGGAGCACCAAAGAGCTGCACACTGCTCCCTTCTGCTGCACTCCAGTGCCCTCCTGTTTTGCTCCTGGCCTCCTCACCGCATCAAAATTTACTTTTTCTCACACTCTGTCTTATACTTCAGATTTTTCAACCATCCTTAAATCTCACCATAACTGGTCAAAGCTGCATTATAACAACTGTGTAGGAAGTAATGAAGTTAAGTCTGGAGTATGGAAGCTGCTGTACCCCCAGACGTCATGGGATTCTAGATAGTTCAAAGTGTTTTTTTAACAGCTTCTTGATCCAATGATGGTCTCAAGTCTTACTTATTTCTTTGAAAGAAAAATATGTCCACACTTGATATTCAAAGCTAAAAAAATAGTGGTTTCCAATAAACAGAGAAGAAAAATCCTTGTGGAGACCCAGATCTTGTTTGGGAATACTGCTTGCCTCCCTATCCCCCCAAAATAAGGTAGTTACCTCATGTGTATCTCTTAGGTGTTAGACTGGGATGACGGTGAAGGAGCAAAACACCATAGTCAAGGATTTAAAATTGCTGCTGTCACACATACACAGCAGACCTATTTACCAATTCTCAAAAAGACAGCCTTCTGTGTGTATTCCTCTGTATTTAGACTGGGTTGCAGATGAAAGAGCAAACAGGATATTGTAACATATTTCAACTTGTTGTTGTCAGACATAAACAGCATACCTCCTCACCTTGACACCCATACATGTCTGATTAATTCTGAGGAAGATGGGAAAAAAGTAAGAATGTTAGTAATGTGGAATATATTGCAAATTGTTGTTCTAGCTGGTGCACTGCCCCTAGATAAGTTTTTCTGACCTTATGTGCACACCTCCAAGATTTGATTCTGTGAAAAGTTAAAGAAATTATCACATTGTCCTCAACACAAGCTGTGATGATGACCTTGTGTGCACACCTCTGATGATCTTTTGTGAGGAAAATTAAATAACCATGCTGTCCTCACCCAGCCATGCAAGATAAATCAGTTCTCTGTGTAAATGTATGAGGTTTAATTCTTAGGAAGGTTAGAAAAATAAACCATAATGTCCCCAGCGCCCTACACAAGCTACAGCAAAGTGTTGTTGTCACCTGCAAGCAGGGCTACTTTTATACTAGTTGTGGTTTGTGGTAGAGGCACCTACTAAGAATGTGTGAAAATCTACTTACACAGTCTGAGGTATGGTGGCTAGTAGGTCTGTGGGTCTAAATGTTTTGTGATAGTGTTTGCCTTATTTATTTATTTTTTTTTACAAATATAACTTGTTTACTGATTTTTTACTGCTCATAAGAGATATATTTCCCTGTCAGTGTTGTCTCCACAGATAGCAGTATGTGATATTTTTCATACACTCACAGTATACCTTGATTTCACACACACACACACACACACACTACTACTACTACTACCACCACCCATACTACTACTACTACCACCACCACCCAGGACAAGCCATGTTTATTACAAGGTAGAAGACTACAATTTTTATGAATGCCAATTCACCCACAGGATGTCTTTCGGTGGTTGAAAAAGCCAGACCACCTGGATAAACCCATCCAGAAACAGAAAGGTCATGTAAACCATACACAGAAGTTGTCACAGCTAAAAACTTGAGCAGACAACCAAGTGCAGTAGACGGTTACACAGTGTGTCACTTTGCCAGCAGTCAGTTGCTTTCACATACATTCATGCCCAGACCACCACAGACAGCCATTCATTATGCACATTGCTGATGTTTGCCATTGATGGTAAGTGAAAGAGATTATGGTCAATGCATTGTTCTTAAATACATTTCAGCTCTCCTCCAACAAACATACATATGTTTAATCATAAGCAATAGCAGTGATAGGTTTACACTGATTTCAGTAAATGCAGTGCATTGTGCATGACACTGGTCCTACACACCAGATCACTGAGTGTTTAATAGTGATCAAACAGCAGCAGGGTTAAGACACAGCCTCCACACTGATCAATTACTTGCACTTTTTTTTTTAATTTATTTGTTAATCAGGCAAGCCCTCTGGGCAATGTGTCCCTTTTCAGGGGCAACCCAGGAGCACTGTCTGGTTAAGTGACTTGTTTAATCACATAGTTGGTGAATGGAGGTGGAAGGAATCAAACAGTCTACCCTTGATTGCAGGAAGGAGTTTAACAGCTTAGAGCCTTAATTCTTTGTGCTAACTTTGATTGTGTACACCTCAGATATCTAAAAATGATCACAGTGAAAGTATTCCAAATTACTTCATACAATTACATATTGGTCCTGTAAACTCGGAATAATTGTTTAATTTGACCAAAGGATAACATGGATAGCCACATTCATCAATATACAGACACCTGGTACACTAGTCCTTCAAAGTCAAATGAATGGCTTGTTAATCTCAGCAGACAGCACAAGGTTCATTTACTAACTTCATTCATAAACTGCAGCCCCCACATCCAATTTGTAAGCATACTGACTGTTGAACTGTTCATTCAGACCAGGCCAACAGGCTCTGAATGGTTTCTGTTAGGTCCAGTCTGCTTATCTAAGCATTTTGTTTGGCTGAAATATCAGAAAGGTTAATGCCACATGGCACAGTGGTGAAAAAGGAGTAGATTTAAACACTTTTCATGGGCGAGGACTATTGCAAGACATTGCAGTTGGACAATTCTTTGTTAAAAAGATTTGTGGCTCATTTGTAGGGTGAATGTGCATTATTTCCTGTACTACAGAGTGCTAGTATGCTTCCATGGAGGGAAAGGAGTTTGTTTCAATGAGAGAAAGAGTACACAAGAGCTTGGAAGGCACTACCAATGCTAATGATAACATGGGCAGAATTATTTTGTGTTTTTATTTTTGTTGAAGAAAGCCCAGGTCTCCCAGTTTGTTTCTGATTTTATCTCAACGTGAGAACCTCTGAGAGGTGATTAGTGTATATTTGGTGACGAGTATAGGTGTTCAAGAACAACATATTGAAATTACTACATTATTGTAGTAGTTTGTTTTCTTTTTTTCTTTCACTTTCCTCACCATCAAGCATCATAGATGTGCACAGAACTGGGCTGTTTTTTTGGGGGAAGGGGTGTGGAGACATCTTGTACGTGAAGGTACAAAGTCATCATATAATCACTGCTAGCAAAAAAAAATGTTATGGCTTGTTGGGGGCAGTGTATGTGCTTATCAATTACAAGCAAAAACATCAAAATGTTACTGTAGTTCATACATTTTTCGTTCTTTTCTCACTGAGAAATTAGTATACAGAACGGGGCTATCATTTTGGGGACATAAATACGTGAGAGGAAAGGTCAGTTAATGGTTTATATGGTTTGTTGGAGACTAGTATTTGTCAGAGAGCAAAGTTTGCCATTATTATTATATTTTGCAGCATCTTCACGGTTAGAGCTGGTGTACCTTCTCAGAAAAAGGTACAGTTTTGTACCCAGATGTTTAGGTTATTAAAATACTGTTTGATTTTCTTTTCTGTTACTGTGGTCTACCTTAAGAGAACTGAAATATTCTTTCTTACATAAAATTTACAAATTCCAGCATTTCACAAGGCTTTTGTTGTTCCATGTAGGCATTGTATCTAGTTTTACCTTTGGGCTGTTTGGCCAGTTCTTGCAAAGTGTGGTGAAGCTACTGTGCACTAAATCGTCATTAGACCACAATGTGAAAAATATGAATATTTTTCTACTAGCCAGGGTAACATTCCTGTTCTATCATACAAATTTGTGTACTTCTGTGCTGTATGTATTATATTTTTTTCCCTATTTTTCATTGTCAGCAGACCTTTAGCTTGGGCATGGTGATGGGGTGGATGGATGTAAGCTGTTATGAAGTGTGCTCAACATACTGTCAGCATTCATTCATTTCAGTCTGTTTGGCTGTAACAATATATGTTTCACTTAAGTAATTTGCTCTGAACTTCCATACAGTTATTTTTAACTGAGCTACTGTTTCAATTGTCTACTCTGGTTTGGCTCTTAATTGCCTCTGTGAGCCAAGCCGTATCCTTGGCTCAGTTCTTCCTCAGATATCCCAGGCTTGCCCACCTTTAGTTTATGGAAAGTGAGTTTTCAGAGTACACCAGGCAGAAGAGAAGCAAATTTATCCCAGCAGGTGGGGAATGTTGAGAGGCACTTGTGAGATTCAAGCTGTTTATCCAGCTGCCTTTAGTAGAAGAATCTGTTTTTCATTTTTCTGATAATAAAGCTTATAGAGAGACTTTGCCATTGACACAGTTTCAAATGTTACAAAGGAAAATGCTTGAGAGAAAAAAGCACAGGAGTTGACTAGAAGAATCTGGAGTACCATGGACTTTAACTGGAGTCTGGGGTTGGAAGATGGAGATGAAAAGGAAGAAGGCCAACAATACTGAAATTATTGAATAAATGTGAGACTATAAAGCATCAGCCACATCTGTGAAGTATGGCTTTACACGAAAATGTGCCTGAGGAAGATTGGACTTGTGTTGACTTTGTTAAATTTGTGGGGGGATTGAAAGGCATTTACCCTACTTTAATGTCATTAATATTTGGGAGTACACTAAAGAGGAAAAGTAGTTGTAAATAAAACAGTTGTTATTAACAATATTTATATAAACCACTTCATGATGTAAATTGCTCGTTATATAGTAAAGCATTTTCAGTGATTGTTATATTTCAAAGATACTAAAGTAAACAAATACTTGTTTTAGTTTTAAGAACTGTAGGCATTACACTGTAAAAAGAAAAGAAAGTCTGGACAAAAGCATGCTTAAGTTAATAGGCTGTAATCTTGGGCTATTGAGGTGGGGGATGGGGTATAAAAGTGCATTGATTATAATGTATGTAGAGCTGAGATTTTTTTTTACTTTTGTTTACGCAAATGTCTGGATTAATGCACTTGGCTTAATCTAATACGTTTCTTATATAACCATGGAGGTTTTAAAAATACAAGCACAGTGTGAATGTAATGAAACACTTTCCTTTAGCAAACAGATGTTTAGTGAGACTCAAGAAGCTTGCAGCTGAGGGCAGCTGTACAGTCTATTCTTCTGTTTCCAAGGAGAGAAGTTGACTACAGGTGCAGGCAATAAATCTTGATCGGGATATTGTTTGGTGAGAGAAATGTAAAATTAAAAGGTACAATGGTAAGCAGCTTACTAAAAGTAAAGTTTGAAATTATTGTAAGTGAATAAGAGATAGCAGCTTTCTTGGTACCTAAATACTTCAGTGCATTAACTAGAGCAGTGTATAATTTAGTTTTTATTTGCAGGTAGACAATTCTCTTTTTCCCGAGGCTAAATGTTAATGTTTTTTGAAAGCATGCAAGCTGTTTTTTTTTTCTTTTACATCTGGGAAGGGGATAAAGATAGGACAAGAAAAAATAGCAATTTGTGTAAGTAGGAGTACAGGCTGTGTAACATGCATCTTAACATGGCTAACCTTAAATTTAGGTTAGGTAATGCTGTGGGTGCGGCTG